>NC_135218.1:24129747-24131008 GCF_052324685.1 Brachyhypopomus gauderio | reverse complement strand
GGAGATACTATGAAACCATATGGGGAAGCTATGGGGGGGGGGGGGGGGGGGGGGTAAGGCATGTGTTTGAAAGCTGTCGAGATTTGCCTCTCTTTGACCCGTCACGCATTATTAATTCTTCTGCTCTTCTTTTGATGTCATCTGCAAACAATATTAACATTGACTAATATGTATAATACACAACAGCACTATTTACAAAGGAAGGCAGACAGCTTCTCAGAGCATATTCAGTGACTGAATATGATCAGTTTTAGAACCATCAATAACATCATCAAATCACATTAGTTTGGAAATGGAAGCGGTTGGACTGGAGTTGACGTTGAGTATCTTAAGGATCAACCGTCTCGTAAGTATATCGATATAGAACTGCAACCAAGTTATACAGTCATTACGTCGGCTCGTGATGCATAGCTGCACATTACATTTGAAAACATGACACGCGACTGTGAAGATTTGCAGAAACGGTAAACATGTACATAATTGCATTTGGTGGCTGAATCTATTCCGTCAGCCAATTTAAAACTTTAAACTCAGCAAGGGTCTCGGATGAAGTAGACGTGGGAACAGTTATGATGACTATTCATTATAATGTGCATTCGTGCTTGTGCACTATGAAAGATCCTTCTGACTTGGAGAAGAAGAGTGGGAGAACGTCCCTGGCATTGTTTCCATGATGCAGCAGGTCACCGTGTCCCTCCGAGCTAGTAGAACATCAGAGCCGAGTAAACACGCCCAGAGACGGATTCGGAAGCGGCGTGTAGACGCGGCCGATTTATATTCCGTGTCTCTCCCAGGATCCGGCCACATCGCCATTAAGCCTCAAAATTACACGTTCTGTCACTGCGACGCCTCACCTGAGTATTGCATTACTGAAGCAAAAGATGAATTATTAATGATGAGGAATAGGTTCCTGGCAATCGCCATGCCAACAATTTAATAATGAGCATTATGTTTCTTCTTGTTATTGTTGTTGGTTTATTCCCTCCCATTTCTCCTCCTCGCTCTACTCCTCTCTCTTCCCTCTCTTCCTCTCTCTATCTCTCTCGCTCCCTTTCTCTCTCTTTGTCTCCTCTCTCTCCTTCTATGTCTCTTTCTCTCTCTCTCCTCTCTCTCTCTCTCCTCTCTCCCTCTCTCTCCCCTTCTCTCTCCCCTTCTCTCTCTCTCCCTGTCTCTTTCTCCCTGTCGCTCTCTCTCCATCTCTCTCTCCTTCTCTCTCACTCTCTCTCACTCTCTCTCTCACTCTTTTCCTCTCTCTCCTTCT
>NC_135218.1:24104747-24124747 GCF_052324685.1 Brachyhypopomus gauderio | reverse complement strand
CGACTTCATCAAAAAGCACTTTCCCCCTTGCCGGTGCTGGCGACACAGATTTGCCGTGACACCGATGCTACATGGCTGGTTTCAGCCCCAGATTAATGCTGGGGAAGAGCTTGTGATCCCTGTTAGATGCAAGTTTATGAAATAATACCTGTCAGCTGCAGACAGATCACAGGGAGAGGGGGGGGGGGGGGGTTTCTCAGGTCATCCTGCCATCTGTCAGTAGGGCCTCATCTGTGGCTGCACATTATCACCTGATTGGCTCTAACTGCCGTCTGTCGCTGCGTTTTACCACCTGATTGGCTTTAACAGGATTCCATAAGCAGGCCTCACGGTGACCCCCGAGGGACCCCACAGAGTAAAATCGGTTGCTCGTTGGAGATATAATCACCGTTTAGTCCACAAATCCCCCTGTTATTGCCAATACATTAATGTAACGCCATCTGATCCCGACGCCGTAAACAACGAGGAAAGAGCTAAACGAATTATTATAGAGGTTAACTTCTTAATTCACGCTTCAGATTGAGTCCTGATCCACGCATGAAATATGGGGACAGGTCGTACACGAAGCCGAGACAGAGAGGAAGTGTTCGGATACACCGGAGCCGTTCTCATTCAGCGTGTGAGCTCACCGGTGCACCGCACCCAGGGCCCACTTTAGTTAATGGTGTAACATGTGTGTGTCTGCAGCTCCCAGAGGAGGGAAAGGTATTTGTTTACCGTCGCACCGCAAAGCCGCCGGAGCACTGTTTATCATTAATTCCGCTCAGGAAGAGGAGTCTATAGCTGTTAATCACCCAGCTGAGGCCTGGATTTAGACCTGGGATGGAAGATTTGCCTTTGAGATTAAGCGCCTAATGTGGGCTTGCCGGGCTGAAGCAGACAGCCGTGGGCCCCAACCGCACACAGACTCTGCACCTTTACAGCACGCAGACCCGGGGCTGGCGTCGGGCTTCTGGAGATGGATCGGGCCAGGTGGGCCAGGCTCCACAGGGATCACCAAGGAGCCGAGGCTTCATCTGCCTTCGGACGGACGGACTAAGATTTCTGCATAGCAGACCGCACGACATGACAAACGTGCATGATGACAGCTACACAGGAAATCAGAGAAAGATGCAGACAGACTTGACCGTTTCTTTCCAGTCAGGTCATTCTTTCTTTCCAGAACGCATTTCTGTTTTCCAGTCGATGTAGTGAAACATACAGTCACTGGCCACTTTATTAGGTACACCTTGCTAGAACCCACTTGCTAGTAGTTGGTAACCGGGAGTTACTGTTGCTGTTCTATCAGCTCGGACCAGCCCACAGAACTGCCACTCACTGGATATTTTCTCTTTTTCGGACCATTCTCTGTAAACCCTAGAGATGGGTGTGCATGAAAATCCCAGTAGATCAGCAGTTTCTGAAATACTCAGACCAGCCTGTCTGGCACCAACAACCATGCAACGTTCAAATTCACTTACTGTAAATCACCTTTCTTCCCCGTTCTGAAGCTCAGTTTGAACTGCAGCAGATCGTCTTGGCCATGTCTACATGCCTAAATGCATTGAGTTACTGCCATGTGATTGGCTGATTCGACATTTGCATTAATGAGCAGTTGGACAGTTGTACCTAATAAAGTGGCCGGTGAGTGTATGAAAGCAAGTGTAACTCCAAGCTAAACCACATTATAGGACGCCTTGCAAAACCTCCCTAGTGCAGTATATCGTCATGGCGACATCGTGTCCTAAGGGTCTTGTAGGAGGAGCAGTGCCCCCTGTGGACCGCGGGGGTATTGATGAAACCAGGGCCATGATTAGACAACAGCAACACTGTGTTTCAGTTAAATATGGGTTTAATTGATTTACTGCTTTTATTCCATATTCCAATACACTACTGCAGATAATGCATTTTAATTGCCTGGCACACAGACTCTGGATATGAAGTGGTATCTTTTATGAACTAGAAAAACCAACAAAGCGTTCTTTATACTTTCCCCAGTTCATCCCATGCCATTAAGAGGTCTGAAATATCTCTGAAGATATTTTGCTCCTAATTGGAAATAATTAACTTTGCCATCTTGGAGGCTTCAAAGTTATATTGTTCCTTTATGTATCTGAGTAATTAATTTTTAATTTAACAGTTGAATGCAAATTCTTATCCACAAATATTATTCACCATTTTACTGTGCCAAATACTTAAATATTTATGGCCGTGCTCAGAAAAGAGTCCAGACCCAGCGTGGAGGGAGACTTTTGATATCTGCAGTTTTGCCTTTCAAAGTATGTTGAAACTACTGTAACCTTGGCACAGAGCAAAATCTGTTCCTGAGCCTGTTGGCTCACCTCTACAATAAACGATGGTTATGGATCAAAGACGTCATTGAAGATATGTTGTAGCAGCTATAGGGTGGAGCACAGCCTCATTATGGAGCAATTCATAAACTACGTCTTTACTGGCACAACATCAGCATCCACCCGTTTTAATACATTTCCTGTTGTAATCGCTTCCTCCCTGGGAAATATAGTTGAGATTTTTGTGCTGTGGAGTGGAAGATACAAAGGAGTTCAGTGGAATCATTCCTGGAGTAATCAGTACTGACACACACACACACACACACACACACACGCACACACACACACACACACACACACACACACACACACACACACACACACACTCATCGTAATGCCTTCCTGTTGCTTGGCTCCTCTTCTGTTTAAATGTATCGAGGCTGGGTTTGAAAAGAAATACAGCTTGCGTTAGGAATGTTTATGTGCACAATTATGTTAAGTTTGTATGCATTTCCAGAAAAGATGGTCAGCGTTGTCCTCGGGCCGTTACGGGGGAAGACCGTTTGGTAGATGACCCTGTCTGAATCTCAGATCCTCCAGCAAGTTCATGTATTTTCATATCAGAGCAGGAAGAGAGAAAAAAGCAGAGAGCTTAAGAGGAATCAAAGGGTGCTCTGAGAATCTTTAAATTCAAAATCACAAAAAGCAGAGCGCAAAATGACAGCAGGCCGTTGAGGTGTGTGTACTGAACTGCTGGATACACAACCAACGATCAGCGGCTCTGTCAGTTGGGTTCACTTTAAAGAGAAATTAGGGCCTGATTATTTCCAATTAGCAGTGGGATTAGATCATTAATCAATTTTGTAACGTATTCTTTACTATACATGTATATTGATATAATTGTGCAAATGTTATTTGTGTTAGCTGTTATGTATATGTTAGCTGTTATTAATGTTAGCTGTTATGTATGTGTAAGCATTAATTTGTATGTTAGCTGGTATATATATATATATATATATATATATATATATATATATATATATATATATATATATATATGTATGAAATGTTATGTATATGTTAGCTGTTATGATTGTGTAAGCTGTTATGTGTTTGTAAGATGTTATGTACATTAGCGTGACCAAACCAGGACACCTTGTACCGGGGGTGGGGGTGGGGTTACGACACATATACTGTAGCATGCACCCACTTAACATAGGCCCGCGCAATCCTACAATAACATGATATTTACGTACAGCTGGTTTATTAAAAATACTTTTCAGTAAAAGTCAAGAAGAAAAACTCCAATAACAAATGACAGTCCAATGAAGGTAATTTAAAACCAGGACATTTCCTCACTTAAAAAAAAACCCAGAATGCCCGGGACAGGACAGGAAATACAGACATTTGGACATCACCCTGATGTATATTAGCTGTTGTGTTAGCTGTTATGTGTTAGTTGTTATGTGTTAGCTGTTATGTTTGTGTAAGCTGTTATGTATGTGTGAAGTGTTATGTACATTATGTGTAAGATGTTATGTACATGTTAGCTGTTATGTGTTAGCTGTTGTGTATTTGTTAACTGTTATGTACAGTATGTGTAAGATGTTATGTACATGTTAGCTGTTACGTACATGTTAACTGTTATGTGTTAGCTGTTGTGTATGTGTTAACTATTATGTACAGTATGTGTAAGATGTTATGTACATGTTAGCTGTTATGTGTTAGCTGTTGTGTATTTGTTAACTGTTATTTACAGTATGTGTAAGATGTTATGTACATGTTAGCTGTTATGTACATGTTAACTGTTATGTGTTAGCTGTTATGTACAGTATGTGTAAGATATTATGTACATGTTAACTGTTATGTGTTAGCTGTTGTGTATTTGTTAACTGTTATGTACAGTATGTGTAAGATATTATGTACATGTTAACTGTTATGTGTTAGCTGTTGTGTATGTGTTAACTGTTATGTACAGTATGTGTAAGATGTTATGTACATGTTAGCTGTTATGTTTTTGTAGTTCACATGAACCTCTACAATGACACAATTGCCCATTTATATCTACAGGTTGAGCTTATTACATGTGAGATCTGTGTTGGGTCAGTACGTGCTGAGAGAGAGGGAGAGGCAGAGAGAGAAAGAGAGAGAGAGAGAGAGAGAGAGAGAGAGAGAGAGAGAGAGAGAGAGAGAGAGAGAGAGAGAGAGAGAGAGAGAGAGAGAGATTGTCCGCGTGTTTCTCAGACTGGCTAAACTCATTGGCACACTCCCCTCCCTGGGGGTGGTTCAGAATCCCAGCAACACAAATTTTAGCACGACAGGTGTTAATGCGTCCAAAAAACAGCCTCTCACTTTCTCACACACACACACACACACACACACACACACACACACACACACACACACACACACACACACACACAGTAGCGCAGACACACAGAGGCAAGTGGAAGATGAAAGCACAGACTGATTTCACACAGTCCCAAGCATGCATGCACACACAAACACTGGTGCAAGTCAGAGGTGCCACCTGTCCACGGGGAAGCCCAGGTGGGCCGCAGATCGAGTTTCTCCAACAGAAACGCTCGTTCGGCCCCGTCGCCATGGGAGCGCCAGCTGCCGCCGTCTCTCTCCGGCATGAGATCATCCGCGGACCTCTGGATCGGCAGACGGGCCCGTCACGCACGGCTGGGACAAACCCGGTCGGACGGCGGCGTGCGACCACGCGTAGCGAACACAGCAAACGAAGGAATCGATTTGGTTTTTTCCCCCCGCTTGTTTCGTACGTGACAACAGACTCCCCCTTCAGGACAATAAAACGTCTCTGTAAGCCGTGTTGGGCCAGCAGCTTTAGAGTGGGACTCCTGAGTCAGTGCTGAGAACTGGGTGTTGCTTCTCGGGGTCTGGAGCGCGAGGATCAGGAGAGCACTAATTGATATCTGAATACAGAGAGCCGGGCAGACTCTCTACTGGATCGTCTCTCTGTGGAGATGTGAAGACATCAATTTCTGGTTATGGGTTTATAAGCAGTCCATGGCTTCAGAGGCCAGATGTTCACTTTGAAGTTCTGACCCCAGTGATTAACCACACTCAGGAACACTATAGACATACTGACCTATGAGAACCCATGTATGATTCATACAAACACACACACACACACACACACACACACACACACACACACACACACACACACACACACACACACACACACACACAGTGTATTGTGACCAGTCTATCACTTGCACCGTATCATGCACACATGTACACACGCACTTAAAACATTACACAATGTAATGAAATGAAAGTAGTAGTAAAACGATCTCTTTTATCTCGTCTCTTGAGTTGATCGCAAGGTGACAATAGGCATCATTGAAAAAGACACCAGATTTTTTACACACCCACTCAAAAGCATGAACACACATTCTCTCTTTCTCTCTCTCCGTCTCTCTTTCTTTGTTTCTCTCTCTCTCTGTGTTTGCCAAAAACACAGTGGTGGTCCAATTTACAATTTCATTCTGTTTTCTGTCTAATGTTCTGACAGGGTTTCCAACACTCGGATCCCTCTGATAAACGCCCGTCTTTGTGGTCCACGCCCGTGCTTGTGCCTAGCGCCTCAAAAAATTTACCATTTATTTATATATGTATGTATATATTTATATATTTATGTATTGCCACTGTCAATATGGCCACAGCGATTCTACGTTTGTGTGAAACGAGTCCGGCACCATTAGCACTTATTTCCCATAAAGTGCTTTTTCTTTTAGACTCAAACAGTACTGTGAGTGAATAGAGCGATTAGCACCTAGAAGACATGACATGCTTGCTGTGCTGATAATGCACATGTACACACACACACACACACACACACATTTTTTACTTTTTATGTTGCACACACATACACATTTCATTATTAATTGATTCCACGTTTTAAAAAATCTCACTAGGTAATACATTTTCTGAATATGTCCTCACACCGCAGGTCCAAGATGCCTGAAGACCAACACTTTTCAGTCCTACATTTTTAGTGGTAGTAGTTAACATTTGGTGTTCCACAATTTTTGTAGTGTATAATTCTTCTTAGATTAAATCACACAAATGTACAACCAGCTTTGTGACTGTCCTCATAAGCAGGCGAGCTCCTGATCTGTATCAGACTACGTGGGACGTGTTTTACCGGGAGAATTTTGCACCGATGCTGCTGATTATGTCTGCAAGGGGACAGGAAGCTCTAGTGAGACTGGATCGGCCGTCACACAGAGTGATTTCGCATAATGAACTGTGGCAGGAGTCTAAATAGATTCGTGTCCTGACCCACCAAATTGTCTATTTCTTCTATTGCAGATTCATTCCATTCAAGTGAAGTTTTACAACGTTATTTTTTACTGACACACAAGGAGTTTCGTTTAAGCCCATCGGAAACCAATCAAGTGTCTTTTTGTCCCTGTATATCAATGCAGGTTGGGGAAGGATTTACCCAGCAACACTGTGTGCACACGCAGGACGGGCTGCATTAGCGCTCTTTAATACTATTGTCCCATATGTCCCCACACAAGTGAGCTCGAACACATTCCAGACTGAGAGTCTCGTGTAGCCAAAAAGCCCAGAGAGTCACGATTCTCACCGACAAGCCCAGATACACTGTCAACACTGCAATCTGTGCTACACGCGAGCCGGCCCGCACTATCCACACAGCGAAGACTTACAATGCACGCCTCATACTCTCATATAAACAGACCTTTCATGTGAATTTATCTGAGGATTCTGACTGAGCCGCTCGACGCCATTTTGTGTGCTGTAATAGATAGCGAATATTTTCAGAAAATTGCGGCGGGATTTTTTGTGCCACTCTAACAAATTGTTATTGCATATGTATTTAGATATTTCTTAATTACATCATATTATACAAATACTCTACTAAACGTGTACTTCTCCCTTAAACATTTATAATTTTAGTTGACAATATTTACTTTGTCTTATAGATTCAGGCTTACAATACACTACACATTGAGAATTTACAGTGCCCTACAGATCACACTGTAAACTTTCATGCGCAATCGCATGTCGTGTAACACAGCAGGCACGAATTATAACCGGCAAAAATTATATTAGGCAGGCATATCTCACAGGACTACGGTTCTTTTTCATAGTGGGATCTTCAGTACTTTGGATGAAAGGTAACGGAGGGGAAAAAGAGACTTCAGAATTCGTTTTTGTGTTTCTGTTTAACTTTGCAGTTGAAATATTCATGTTCCCTGGATCAGAACAAGCTTGTGTGTTAGGCGAGCGCCGTTCTGTGAGGTTCCTTCTGTCACTCGTTATTGTTGACAGCAAACGGGGCGGTGTGTGGCGGGTGTGGGGCCCGGGGGGCTGAGTGAGGTGGGGGTTGGTGCCAGCGTGCAGGGCCGTGGAAGGGAGAGGAGCGCCGGACACGTCAGGGTGCCCGGCAGCCCGTGAGCAGAACCGGCGTGGCCCCGCCCGGCCGCACGCCCCACCACCGGCCCTCTCTGACAGCTAATGACATCTGCAACGGCAGAGAGCCAGAGGTCCGCTCCGCACAGCACAAGCTGACAGGGTGGGGTCACACTTACAGCGCTCTGTGTGTGTGTGTGTGTGTGTGTGTGTGTGTGTGTGTGTGTGTGTGTGTGTGTGTGTGTGTGTGTGTGTGTGTGTGTGTGTGTGTGTGTGTGTGTGATGGAATGTGTGGTGGAGAAACAAAAAGCCTTAAAGAATGTGGTGGGAACTAATTGGCTATTGGAGATTTCGTGCTGCAAATCAAAATACTGCTGCACTGTAAACATTTAATTATGTCATAAACTTCATGCATTCTGAAGCAGAATTAGAGAGGAAGAAAGTGAGGAACTACTCCAAAAAAAATAAAACGCCATGTGAAAGGGTTAATTGAGGTACATCTCCATTTTGGCAGGCATCTCGGAGACATATTTCAGCGTTCTTTTAAACTTGTCAGAGGGCATCCTGGCGTTGAGCGTGCCAGGCGAGAGCCATATGCCGGGGTCAAATCGGAGCGTGCGGACGATGGTGAAGTCCCGGGCACTGCAGGCCTCTCGGGGGGGGAAGCGGCTCCCGTGATCGGCCCCTGGCGGCTCTGGACCCGCGGGTTCATCTCTGCCAGCCGCTCTGAGGCGAAACGTTAACGGCACACGTTTATTTGAGAGGAGAAAGAAGACGTAACGTCTCACGTCTGAGCCGAGGTGATCACTTCAACAATTGGACAAAAGGGAATTATTCGCTAGTGGCTGTACAAATATGAGAAGTGATTCTGATCGTTATCTTCCTCACTTAGGTCGAACAGCGCAGAGTTTAAAAGAGGGCGGAGGAGGGGGAAATGTTTTCATTGAAGAGATGAATTATTTTGTAAAGATCATTAGGCCCAAAGTTATTAAGATTACAGTCACAAAGATGGTCCTCCTGTATGTGCAGGGAGTGTGAATAATTAATGCTTTCTCCCACTGGTATTTACATTTGAAGGCCTGAAACACAATTATGGTTTTGAAAGAGTGTCCGATGTCTGTTTCCCAAGAAGGGAGGCTGAGAACGTTCGGATATGTTCACTCTTAAACTAGGATTTATGCATGAAAAACCCGCTTATGAGGAAAGAGTCAGCTACCATGAGTGATGACTATTCAGAGAGAGAGAGAGAGGGGGAGAGAGAGAGAGAGAGAGAGAGAGAATAATTGTAGTAGTAGTAATAGTAACAGATAGGGTAGGTGGGCGGAATGAGAGAACGAAAGGGTGAGGTGTCATAGATTTGGAGAGAAAAAGTGAGAAGAAAGGAGAGAATGTGTGTGTGAGAGAGAAAGAGAGAGTGAGAGAGAGAGATAGAGAGAGGCAGACACACAGAAAAAGAAAGTGCGAGAGCCAGACTGAGGCAGGGCTGGTGAGAGAGAGAGAGAGAGAGAGAGAGAGAGAGAGAGAGAGAGAGAGAGAGATGAGTAAGTAGGAGATTGAGAGGGAGAAGAGAGAGTGGAGTGAGGGGAGAGAGATAGATAGAGAGAGTGAGTAGGGGAGAGAGGAAGAGAGAGGGAGTGAGGGGAAAGAGAGGGTGAGAGGAGTGAGTAGGGGAGAGAGAGAGGAGTGAGTAGGAGATTGAGAGGGAGAAGAGAGAGAGAGAGAGAGGAGAGGAGAGAGTGAGTGAAGAAGAAGGAGAGTGAACTGGGGGCTTTCTAACTGTAGGGAGCAGCAGCAGACTGTAGAAACACTGCTGCACTGTAGCTCTGTTGGAAGGCTGTCATGAGGAGAAAGAGGCCTCTCCCTCTCTCTCTCCTTCTCTTCTTCTCTTTCCCTCTCTCTCATTCTTTCTCTCTCTCTCTCTTTCCCTCTCTCTCTCTCTCCTCACGCCTGCCCTCTTAATGACTGACTGGATAACTCACCTGTTATTGTGCTGTGTGTGTGTCTGTGTGTGTGTTTGGGGGGGGGGTATAATTTTTAATCTATCCTTTCCTTTTACCCGTTGCATTTAGTGTGTATTAGAAATGTCACAATTTTAAAAATATGAAAAGAAAAAAAAGGTCTGACTGCTACCATGGAATAACATTCTTATTTAATGCTTAAAAATAGCAGCTGCGTATTTGTTATCCTTTGTTATCTTTTGTAAAAAAGGTTGGCTGCTTTTCATTTTTCAGTGTTTGCCTTCTGATCGGATCTCTCCCAGATGTCGACTATTAGCTTCTTGTCATTAGCCATCAGCGGATGAGCGTATTCCGATTAGCCTGCCCCACCAGCGCGCTTATTGAACCTGTCATTAACAGCTGAACTGCTGCTACTCTGCTCCGCCGCGACAGGAGACGCTGCGATCCTGCCAGCCTTTCTCCGGCGGCCCCCGAGGGACCCCGACACGCGGGAACGCTGCAGTCAGCCACCAGCAACCCCCCCATAAAGGATTCGTAGGATTTTTTCCAAACGAGGGAGAGTTAGATGTTTTTTTTTTCTTCCTATGAACGAGGTAATGCTAAGAGCGCCAAACCCCTCGCGGGACCGTAACCTCGATCCGTTTCACAAGCGGTCACACGTGAGCTCAAGTGGTCCAGTGATGGGAGTTTCTCTGCACGCATGCTGGACTCCTCCCTGTCCCCCCCCCCCCCCCCCCCCCACGTGTGCTTGGGCAGCAGTGGATGAGGAGGAAGTAGTGTGCTGGATGATATCAGGGCCTCGTGCTGAAGTCTGAGCACTGTCTGCTGTTTAGGCCCTGTTACACATACTCTAACTGGTATACAAGTCTCTCTCTCTCTCTCTCTCTCTCTCTCTCTTTCACTCAGTTCAGTGACTATATGGCAAAAGCTATTTGCATCTGTTGTTTTTTTCTAGAATGATGTCAGATTTGTTTATGTTTAACAATTCTTGTCTTTTGATAAACGTAAGTAGGTTTTTTTTTTTCATTACCAAATGTTTATAGTTTACATAAATACTCTTTTTTTTCAATCGGAGAACAAATCGAATTCACAACAAGTGACCTACAATATTTACCTGACTGCCAGGCAGCCGCCAGTGTTCTGTTTGGTTCCGACAAACCCAATAATTGCTTTGCTGGAATAGAAGCCAAAACAAGGCCAATATTTGAGCACAAATATTCCTACAATTATCTTCTCTTTCCTGAACGCAGCTCTCCTTTTTCTGCAGAGAGAAGGAAAAGAGGGTCAATCAAAATAAAACATTGTCTATCACGCAGTCTGCCCAAAGAAACAATATGAAAAGGAAATATTTGTTTGACCAGAAAAAAAACACCTGCCTGAGGTCATCCTTTGGACTAATATGAACTTCTGAAATACATATACACACAGTCCAATCAACCAAACGTAGCAGCACAGTGAAATCACCAGTTTATTGGAAGCATATAAATACTGTAAAAGTCTAACTGTGGGGATTTTGCTCGGCGAGACCAATGCTTTTTAGTAATTAGCTAATCTAGACTAAAAGATTTATATGGCAGCTTGTGCGTAAGAGCACAGAAATGTAGTTCTCTGGTATTTCTTCAGGATTCGTGCAAACGTCGTGGGGCTTCCGTCGATTCCTGCTGCGGTTTTCGCCTCATTCAGCGCTGAGGGGTACTGAGACAGTCCTGGCGCTCTGAGAGGTATTGTGACAGCTCGGTAGCGGAGGTGAGGTCATGTTAGTCATACTGCTCTCTGGCTGTGATAGTCTGGGACAGTTCACTTGACAGTCACTGATAGTGATCATCGGAAACAAGGGTCTGTATCACACATCAGCCTTATCCGTGTCCATGGCGACTGTAACATTTTTCTCAGTGTAAGTGTGGACGCTCTACAAAGATTTTAGCATTGGATGGAGGGCCTTTCTGTTCTCTATTTCCATCTTTCTCTCTCTCTCTCTTTCTCTCTAATCTTTCTCTCCATCAGTGAGAAAGCCATTGCTTTTGTTTACGCTCTGCGGAAAACAAAGAAAATGGCTACAGCTTTCAGGGGAATTTGTCCCGAGGGTGACTGAAGTCAACATGCTCTAATGCTTGACCTCAAGGCGGTGTTTAGATTTACTGCACTAGATGACACAAGCTAAACAAACACAGCCAATACCGGGCGAAGCGTCACGGCCACGTTACGGACCTGTGAGGAACTGAGCTCGTTCGCTTGACTTTATTTGTGCGTTTCTTCACTGTCCCCATAGGTGACTCGCTTTGTTTGGGACTGCGGAAGACTCTAATATCGTAACGTCTGTCTTATGATATATTGTTAACGGGGGCCAGATAAGGAACGTGTGTACCTCAATCGATCCGGAGCATGGGGGGGGGTTTAAGGTGATGGTACAGAAGTATGGGGGATCACATCAGGATTCGGGTGGGGCAGAGAGAGGGTGGGGGGGTGCAGAGCGAGAGCGTGCGTGATGCGGCTGGTCTGGGGGAGACTCTCCAGCTATGATGGTGTTGCTGTGCACATAATGAAACGATCACCCATGATGCTCCTGCAACACTGCCCGGCACTGCCCGGTTAGAGAGACTTGGGACGGAAGGTGGACCAGCAGGGGCACATTAGACAGGGTGGGGTGAACCCCGCTGAGACCCCAGAGGGGTAACAATGAGGTCTGTGGTCTATGGGTTAAAGGAAAAAGAAGAAATAATCGAGTTTTCTTCGAGCAAACCTGCA
Source organism: Brachyhypopomus gauderio (assembly GCF_052324685.1). Classification (NCBI taxonomy): domain Eukaryota; kingdom Metazoa; phylum Chordata; class Actinopteri; order Gymnotiformes; family Hypopomidae; genus Brachyhypopomus; species Brachyhypopomus gauderio. Next base: position 24,112,362 of record NC_135218.1, on the reverse strand, counting down.
CCTAATGCCAAGAGAAGCTAACACCATCCCATTTTCATAAACACCATAATGATTGATTCCTTTTACGACTATGTTTCTACTAATTAATATATAAATAAATACTTATGGTTTGGTTCATTTTGAATATTTTCAGAAATAAAAAATATTATCTTAAGAATTCAGCCTAATGATTAAAATGTTTTTAGCATGCCAAATGGGATGGACTCATTGATTTTTGGCTGTTATGTTTTTCTCTCGTTTGGTTGTAAATCAAGTGTCCTCGGGCATAAAGCAGATAGGTGCTTGATTCATTATAAGATCTGATGGTGTTTATAAATGATAACGTGTCAAGAGTTTATGAGCCCTGTTGTGTGTACTGACTGCTAACCCCACATATGTTTTCACTTTAAAGTCTTGCCTATTACCGCACCATCTGATCAAATACGGAAAGTTTTTTTTTTAAGAAAAGAGAATGCGGCGTGAACCTTGTGGTCATCTTAAGTGTCCTGGCACTACGTTCAAATTGGGACTCTTTCCTCCCGTTTTCTTTATGCTCCGACAGTTTTCGCAAACCTCGTCCTCGCTCGGTTCAGGCATTTCCCATGCGAGCCTTCCTTCACTTCGCTTACTGAAACTGAAGTCTAAAGCGTGCGGTAGCTTCCCACGTGACGCTGGAAATTATTTCAATATGTTGTCAATATATTCCAAAAATCCAAATAGAATATGTTGTAATGTGTTTTCAATATACTGCATTTTGCACGGGCATGGGATAGGGCCCTGTAGTAGTTCTGCGCGGTCTCGCTTGTTTGGTGTGCATCTCGTGCAGATTGGCCACCTGTGTTAGCTGCACAACTTTTATGCCTTCTGCGTTCCCGGTGATTTAAATAAGCATAAGGTTGCAGCGCTGCACTCCGCCTTGGGCCAGCTACCCGCCAAGCTTTTATTATTACTTACTGTGAAGGTGAACTTACTCTATTTCATATTATCATAGTAATTGAGCGTTTATGTGTGCATTTCCCTGCGCTCTCGCGCTTGCCGCGTCTTCCTCGCGGCGCTTTGAACTCTTTACACCTGGTTAACGTCACACAAACGGCCCGGGAGAACGACCTGTGCTCGCGCTCGCGCTCGCGCCGTACAGCCGCGCGTCGTTTATTTACTTCATTCTTTCCTGTTAAACCGGCGTCGCACACCGATTCTTACATTGGAAACGGTTTGTGTTGCTCGCTTTTGAAAGCAGACGACAGCCCCGCACTGTTGAGCTCTCGTTCCTGTGTGTGGTGCATTAATGTCTCACTAAGAAGGCACACGGGTAAATAACTACGATAGATAAGAGTGGAAATCTATCGTAAAATCATCTTTACAACAGTTTATTGTCGCCGTCAAGTGACATTTATATATGGCATTTAGTATGAGGCCAACGGAAAGCTGGGCTCTGAAATAAAGTCGGCTATAATTCACGTCATCTAACTGTCAGTCTTGCATTAATATTATGACCATATCCGTCACGCTGGCCATCTATTACACGCAGAAGCGGTAAAACGTAGTTTGGCGTGACATAAGAGAGGATATTACCCTCATGGCAGTGTTGTCGGGCCGCAGCCGCACGGCAGGTGAAGGCAAACACGACGGGGCTGCTCGGGCCGGGAGAGACAGGCGCGTTTGATTAGCCACAGCTCGAGTGAACCTTTCAGGATGGGCCTGGAACATAATGCGTGGGTTTTAAAGCTGGGCCTCGTAGTATTGTGCATTCGTTGATATATTAATAAAACGTTACAAAGCATTTCGCAATGAGTGCTCATCAAAAGCTGTATTCTACATCTCAGCATCTTTACCATGCTGTGTCATCCATATTATATTCCGTTCCGTTTCGCGCTCGTACCTATTAACTTCCTGGTTTTCTGTTTCTTTACTCTTTTTAGGAACAATATCTATCACAGCTGCACACCCCAATGTATATTTAATAAACCCTGGTGCATTCATATTACTGCAGGACTGCAGCGCGCGGCCCGTCTCCCCCGCGCGCGCTCAGCGTCTGTCCAACGGGGCTTGATTTGCTATGCCAAGGTGCCTCGCGCGCAGCAATTCGTTCTGGCGCGCGTGTCAGTCCCCTTCTGCTCTAATGTTACAAATGAGAAACGGGGGGGGGGGGGGGGGGATCTCCGCCTTAGGAAATCTCCGAGCCGGACGGCCCGTTGCTGTCGCAGCACTGCGAGGGCATAAGCCGCGCGCGCCTTTAAAGCGCGTGTTGATTTTCCATACTCCAATATTGACGAACCGTCCCTGTTTGATGTATGCGGTACCAGTCCGTGCAAACTCACCGGCAGGGCTTAACTTGTTAGTTCTGCCCCGGCCGGCCGCGCTGGAGAGTCAACGGTGCCCTCAGATATCACGATTGACTGTTCAGATTGAGCGACTACGGGTTTGCTCTGTGGCGCGCGCGAGGGCGCGCGGGCGCTCTGTCGCGCGCTCCTTATATCAACAGATCTGAGGAGTTAATACGAAGCTCCGAAACCATGGCAACCGAAATGTGTTGGCCCTTGTTTGTTCTCGTCGAGTTGAAGTTTATGGGAAAATGCCGTTAAGAAGCGCGGGGGCTCCGTGATTAATCGGTACATGTTATTATTCGAGGTAAACAGTGGGGCTTGGGAATTCAGCCTCGACTCTAAATAGAAGACTGGGAAACTGGGGGTTTGTGAACAGGAAGTTGCTCGTGCAGGAATGTTAAGTGACACCTCAGTGGGGCCGAGCTCGCGCCGCCGCCATCTTTCCCGGTGGCGTCTGTGCGCGCGACCCGTCTCCGTTCTTGAGTTAATTATATCGGTTGTTCAGATGCTGAAGTGACGCTTCAGGAGGCCATTACAACATTCCTTAGAGAAGTGGGCTAAAGTTGTAGTCTCGGCAGCCCAAGATTGCGGGTGCGCTTTCTGTCACAGCGTATCACCGACGAGTTATCGACGCTCCCCAGGGGCGGGGAGTGGTTCCGCAGGCGCGCACCTATATCTGGGGCGGGGCCTCTGGCTGGAGGCGGGGCCTCTGGCTGGAGGCGGAGACAGGCGCTATATGTTTCCGGAGGTCTTGTGTATGCGCCATTTACCACATTATCTGGGTCTTTTTTTGTTAGGAGATGACTGGAGATTCTTGGGTGCATGGACGTAGTTTTGATTTCATAAGTGGGGGGGGACACAACCTGGGGTGGCGGACTGTTGAGCGGGGGGGTGGGGGGGGGGGGGGGGTGGGTTGAATGAAAATTGTTGAGCGCTGTGAACAAATATTGTTGAGCGGGGGGGGGGGGGGTGGGGGGGGGGGGGGGTGGGGGGAGCTCGGAGCTGCATGATCCTAGTGCTAGATTTGTCGCTATTTGGATATTGTTTTTTTAACCGTTAAAAAGTGGGGGGGACATGACTTCGTCGCTACTTAAATATTTGGTTTTAACTGTAAAAACTGGGGGGGGACCAAAACCGGCTTTTGAAAAAGTGGGGGGGGACATGTCCCCCCCGTCCCCCCCCAAAACTACGTCCGTGCTTGGGTGTGACTGTAAAGCAGCGATTCAAATGTTACTGAATACACACACACGCAAACAAACCTTTAAATGAGGAACTCTTTAGTTCATGTGGCACTGAGATGGAAATAAACTCGTTTTTTTTTGGTTTAATTTTTTTGGAGGGGTGGAGGGGGAAGAAAAAGCTTTCTTCTTTTTGAGAGTTTACAGTTTTCTCTCCCAGCTCCATCCTTCAACAGATGCGTTTCTTACTTTTCTGTGTTGACATATTTTTGTTTGACAGGACTTCATCTCAGGTTCCGATGTGTGTTTAAATTAGAGCTGAGGTTATTGGCTTTAAAAGTCTCCCTCTCTCTCTCTCTCTCTCTCTCTCTCTCTCTCTCTCTCTCTCTCTCTCTCTCTGTGTGTGTGTGTGTGTGTGTGTGTGTGTGTGTGTGTGTGTGTGTGTGTGTGTGTGTGTGTGTGTGTGTGTGTGTGTGTGTGTTTGCTACTTTCCCAGGCTTTTCTCAAGTCTGCCAGGCTGATTGTGGCTGACCCCACAGCCACAAACTTTTTCATTATAAACCCCTCCCTCTGATTGCTGAGCCATTCTGCAGCTCTTCCAAACTGTTTACAGCCCCCAGAAAATGAGTTTGAATTATATGTTTGCACAGTGGATTCCTTTGGTGGTTTTTTGTCAAATGTTTGCACAGGACAATTAGTTATCTTTGGTTAAAATTACTGTGACCCAAAAGAATGTGTTTCTAAAGTAAGCCTCTTCTCATTTTTATAACAAACTTGGCCATGTGACATGATAGTCCTGCATACTAACAGCATCTCCAGAGCTGAGGGTTACTTGGAGAAGGCCATAAAATGGATGTGTAGTCCTGCACCAGTGTGTGCCCAAACACCCAAGACAAGCCAGTGAACCCACTCAACAGCACATCCGTCAGTCAAGCAACTGCTGATCTTATGGCCAAAGGGCAGCCGTCTCTTAACAAAATCACAGTCACACAAATGCATGTGCATGGGTGCATGCACAAACATGCACACACACACGCGCGCGCGCACACACACACACACACACACACACACACACACACACACCACACACACACACACACACACACACACACACACACACACACCGTTTAGCACTGTGGGATGCTGCAAAGACTCATCATGGGAAATATTCTTGTTTATTATACTGGCGAAACATGAGAATCCATTTAATATTATTCAAGTAGGTCAGACATGAGCCACAGAGTGTGCGTCTAATCAAACTGAATATTCAATGGAAGAATCTCTTTTTCTTCTTAATTTTCTCTCTCTCTATCTCTCTCTCTCTCTCTCTCTCTCTCACCTCTTTCTGGCTCTTTGGGGTCTCAGGTTCACTTCCCATGTAGTGAATGAGACTATCAGTGCTGTCATGCTCATGATTTGCAGAGATAAGAATTAATCCTATTTTATTTACATATTAGTGTGCTTATTGTGCAACGATCTGAACAATCGCAAAAATGTTTCTCCAATAATCATATTTGCTTTTTGTCATGGCCTTATTCTTAACCTCTTCTTGCCTAGAAAATCACGTTCCAGTGAACGAATCACCAGTTGTGCCCTGGAAGCTGCACTCACCATCATCTGCCCCCGATCTCAAACCACACACTCATCCTCACACGAATAATCAGTCGCCCCTCCATCCGGTGTGTAAAAGCTCTTGTTTCAGGTCATTGTAATGATGTTTTTATAGTTTACTCTGTATACTAACCAAAGTCTGTATTCTTGTAATACCAATTCATGTGCAGTCTAATGTCTGTCTCATTTGATATTGCAAAGAAAAAGCGATGAAAATACAACATGAAAATCTTAAGTTTTCGTATAAACCTTTTCGTATATTCTTATTTACAGCCTTATAAAGAGCAAGTCCATGTTACTCATGCATATTTGTATTATGGGTCAGACCTCTGCGGTCACTCCCGTAGGGAAGACGTCCCTGGACACATTCATCCCACCACACCCAGTCATTTACTGCACTCTTAAAACTACTAAAATGTACTTTTTTCTTATCACATGACATGTTCAATGCTCCATCCAAGTACAGTTTGCTGTTGTTTTAAGGGCGGATGTCACAACCTCGAAAAGGGAAAAAGATGATGTCACAATTTCCCAAGCATCATGGTTTTCTTTGCGAGTCACACTGCTATACTGTCAGTAACTTGGAAGTGACAAATTTCATGTGAAAACATTAAACTATTAAATCAGTGCAATGCGGCACTTGGTATTCTAATATGATACATGTAGGGGTTTTGCAAACTTGTTTTGGTACAGTACTAGACTGCTGTGCTAAAAAAAAAGTTTTGCTAGGCCCGCCAGCTAGACGGTCTGGAAAACAGAAAGAAAACCAAACAAATCAAACAAATCAAAAATCAATTTAAAACTGCTTTTTCAATTGCTCACACGGTACAACATTATTTGAAGATTTCTTGAGAAAGTTCTGCAGTGAACTGTGGTTAAATATACAGAGGTAGTAAACAGTTTATGAGTTTTATGCAGTATGTTTAAGAAAAACTGTCATTCATCAGCTGTGCATGAAAAGTGCTTCACGTACGTGTGAGTAAGAAAGTGTAAGCATGTATGAATGTGTGACCCGTAACTTGAATGGGTTTTCAGCACTGAGGTCTCTGCAGTGGTCTGAGCTGCTGTAGGTGACAGTTGTTCTTAATCAGAATCACCTGATCATTGCTAGAAGCCCATCAGACGCGTGAACGTTTTGGAGATTGGAGCACGATCTACTCCATAAATAACGCCACTCTTTCATGGCGTGCAGATGACAGGAAAGGCCCAGCTAGTGGAATGTTCCAGAAAGGAAATTAATATCTTGTGATTTTTACTAAAGCCTTCTGAACTGGGTTGTTTAAAGGCTAAAGCGCGCGTGTGTGTGTGTGTGTGTGTGTGTGTGTTGTGGTAGTGATGGTGGGGAGGTCTGGGTACTGATGTTTTCTGGAGAGGTGAAGCAGTGTCCTGATTTTGAAAGCTACTGGAGAGGCAGGGCTGCACCATTCTTACCTCCCTCCTGTTCTCTCTCCAAGCCCTGGCCGGCTCTGAGCCGCCGTTTGAAGCTTGTTCTGGATGGCGATGAAGCGGGCTCCCGACTGGGAGACCGCGCTCGGCATCCAGGACGCTTTTCCTGGGCTTTTTTTGTTGTTATTGCGGTTGCTTCTCTGGAGATGAACTCTCACTGGTGCACGGATGATGGAGAGGCACATGTGTGGTGAAGGTGACTGCAGGGTCTTCACATTCACGGATCAGACGCTGCTGGCCTGGACACCACATTGAAGTTAAAGCCTTTAATGAAACCGTACAATGCTCTTGTGTTTGTGAAGATCAGCAAGACTCGATTTCTAGATGTGAAACGTATCTTTTTCGAGATTGCAACATGTTTCTGTTTTCTGTATTGTTGTTGCCTGACCAGAGATTTCTGCTGAGAAAATATGAACCAGTTTAGGTTTAATTCCAACTGGATTCCTAGTAAATGAGATATGAGATATTCGAATCAGTAACACAGAACAATTGACTTCTCTCTGCCCATTTATTATAATAAGTTAAGTAAAAGTTAGTTCAAAGGAAATTATTCATAGGAAAAATGCAGGAGATTTCCATCATAATAAAATGCTTTATGAAGTGAAGAGAACCATGTGCTCATTGAAGAGATGTGCAGTGCTCGCCAGCTCGTATTGAACTACCTTGGCTTTAAACTCTCTGCTCCTGGCGCCACGTGAACACTATAATCGCTGCGGTTTCCACCCCCGAAACATCTTCCACTTCCGACAGCTACAGACAGATCCAGCTGGGGTCCTGGTCCATGTGCAGAACTAAGCCTGATACCAAGTTTAGCGTCCAAAAAAACAGTTAATGATGCAAATCAAAGAGACTTGAAAGATGTGATGCATTTCAAACATCCTTCCTCTCTCTCCTTCTTTCTTTCTCTCTCTCTCTCTCTCTCTCTCTCTCTCTCTCTTTCCCCACTCTCACTCTGTTGCCCTCTCTCCTTATCTTTCTCTCTCTCCTTCTACTCTCACTCTGTTGCCCCTCTCCTTCTCTCTTTCTCCTCACTCATTCATCTCCCTCTCTCCTTTTCCCCATTCTCCTTCTCGATCT
>NC_135218.1:24062247-24102247 GCF_052324685.1 Brachyhypopomus gauderio | reverse complement strand
GCGAAAGCAAATCGAACTTTTCAGAGAGTTTTATCCAACTGTTTGGAGGGTAAAAGTTCCGCTCTCCGCCGTTGTTTGCTGTCGCAATCGTGGTCTCGGTCGAGCAAAGACGGTGGCCACACAAAGCGCGGGGGCGCCCAAAAAAAACAGCAACGCTGGCAGTCAATAAAGCGCCCGCCACCCGCGCCTTCATCAAACAAGCTCACGCACAGCGTACACATGACGCGTGTGTACACACACACACTCGTGTGGGCAAACGTGCACCCACACTCTCCCGATGAACTGTCATATGCAAATAGTACGAAAACTGTACGGCAAACGGCAAATGAGCATGATTGAGAAAGAACAAACCAACCTAGCCCCGAGCGCAACTTCCTGTCTGACCTTGTTCATGGTGTTTCTACGGGCGTATTATACACGGATGTAACACAAACACAACAACGTGCATATTTCATATCTCACCCCTCTATCAAACGTTTAGATGTGCAGCTTTTGTAAAAACATATTTATGCGCCACTCATCACAGTTAATCAGCAGCTCTTAATATAAACAACAATGGCTGAAATTAAATGGCCCAGAGCCCCTCGCGCTCCGTCATAGTTATGCATGTCAGCCGTCCTCAGCGCCACAATCAAAATCTGTTAGAGGGGTACATTAAGGGAGATTAAATGAGATTGGGATGCCAAAGCCATCAGACAGGCTGGAGCTTGATTTCATATCGAATAATTACTAATATTTCTCCAACACGTGCAGCCTGTTATTTGACCTGATTGAGTGCCTGGGGACAGGGGTCAAAGGTCAGCTTGACTATGAGGAGATCACTGGAGGAATTAGTGCAGGCGTGTAAAGACGCTCGTACGCAGTCTCCTAGAGACGCAGAACGTAAACCATCTATGTCTCTCTCTCCCAGACTCACTGCCTGCATATCCAGTCGTAGCAGAAAACCATAATCCCACAATGAATACGAAGGAAGCAGATTTTCTTTATAAAGCACGTTTACAAGAACTGGACTTAATGAATATTTCCACATATTACCACTGTCTAGTGCTCTGGACATTAATATGCAAACATGTATACATAAAGATATGATTACATACAAATGTACAGACATATTTGTACAAAATGTACAACATTTGTACTAATGTTCATTCGCAGTGCACTGGTGCAGTGAGAGAGAGAGAGAGAGAGAGAGAGGCTCATTATTATTGCAGTTATTTGTGGTTGTTGTTATTTTCTCCATGCGTCAGCATGACCGAGAGCTAAACGTGACTTAGCTGACGCTGAAACACACAAGATTATCTAATCTCCACTCACTTTCCACCATTTTCACCGCCACCTCCACGCGTCAGGACTTTCAACGTTTGATAACAAGTGAATGCGAACACTGTGTTCCTGATTGAATCCTAACCCAGCAGGCTTTGTTATGGTATTATGTTATGGTATTATTTCCACGTTTGGACCCCAGACTGGCTCCAAAATGCATATTGTATGTATAAATGTAACCAATCAGAAGCCATGTAACAATGTGGCTTCGTGAATGAGTTATTTACTTCTTGTGATTATAGAAAGGAGACGTGCGGAGCGTTACTATCCCGCAAGCTCCGAGACTCTGAGCAGGGCAGACGGAAACACACATTAACAAACAACAAAAAAAAAATGACACACACACAAGGCTTTTTGTGAGTCCTGTGGGAAGGAGGGGAGAGTGGGGGGGGGTGTTAGCCCCCCCATCTCAAACGCACAGACAGGCAGACAAAAGGCACAGTGTCTATTGCCCTGCTACCTCGAGGCCCTGGCAAAAAGGCCTAGCACTCTCACCCTTGAGACCTGGCCGTCCCCCCCCCCCCCCCCCCCCCACACACACACACACACCCCGAGTGGCCCCGCCAGGCCCCCGGGGCCCCCCATGCCAGAGGAGACCTGCCCTAAGGCAGCTGCAGCACACCTGTGGAGCAAGTCAAATTAGGGAAGAAGCCCTGCTGATGGGGAGTTCAGAGTGTGTGTGTGTGTGTGTGTGTGTGTGTGTGTGTGTGTGTGTGTGTGTGCTGTGTGTGTGGTGTGTGTGTGTGTGTGTCGCTTGTGCTTACTTTCAGTTTTCTGACCAAAGCTGTACCAGTGCCAGTCTCAACAGTTGTTGGATGGTGAGAACTGTTCCCAAACACACACACACACACACACACACACAACACACAAATAACAACACACCCCACTTTACACTTCCACACCCCCCTACATGTGTTTCTTTTCATCTGTGTTCTTGCTTGTTGTTTTATAGTGAACTTAAGTATTATCTGTAGAACATCGAAACTACTCTTTACAGCTAATAAATGACTTGAAGCAACAGTGGTTTTACATTTGGCATTGTTTGTGGCACTCTGGCCCATACCAATGCTAATGAACCACAAAGACAGGCTCTTTAGCACACATGAGAGTCTGTAATGGAATTTGACAGCGAGAAATACATCTGTACGTATGTAGGCCGCATTCCTGATCTGACGTCTCTTCCTGAAACAGGGGGGGGGGGGGGGGGGGGAGTGAGGGGCCTGTTTTTGCCACTCATCTAATTTTGGCCCTACGAACGGCCATTGCCTGGGGGCTCCCTTTCATGTTAACAAGGGATGCACTTGTTCCACACCCTACACCGCCATCTCCTCCACTACCAGATCGAAAACATATTAATCATAATTTGGAGGCAGATTAAAAAAAAAAAAAAAAACCTCCATCTTTCTGGGTCACGACGGACTGGTGCGTTTTGCCAGCACAAGCCGCACCATTGTGCCTGAACACTCCTTTCCCCAGACACGCTTGCTGTCTTGTGACTCCGGAGGTCACGGAAAGATGACATCATCGCCTTGACATGCACGGTGGGCCTGACACTGGCACCTTGTGGTCTGCTGCTCTTAGACTGGGGCAGTTTCTGACTCTCACAGGACCAATTGTGCTGCTAGCCCCTCTGTCCTTTCAAAGAATACCTTTCTCTCTCTCTCTCCCTCACTCTCTCATTCTTGATCTCCTCTCGCTCTCTCTCTCCCTCCTTCTTCTTTCTCTATCTCTCTCTGTCTCCCTCACTCTCTCTCTTCCCAGCAGCGGAGAGAGCAACACAGAATGCCTCTTCACATAATGATGAATGGCGCTTGACCCGCGAGGGCGCTCTCTCGGAGCCGCTCGGAGCTCCGGATCACCGCGTGGCATTTTTGGCCCTGGCTCCAGGTGGGGGTGTTTTGGGGGGGGTTGGGGGGGTGGTGCTGGTGGTGCATGTTGCGCGGGGGGGGGGGGGGGGCGGGGGGGGGGGGGGGGGGGGGGAATTCCATTCACAATGTGCCATTCACAATGCTGTTCTGAAGCCGCCGTTTGCAGCAGCGCAGCTAAATGAAGATTAAATACAAACCCTAACCTCTTGATTGGAAAAGAGCATATTTTTTTCTCTCCCAGATCTTTATTGTAATGAGCTCCCGGCTTCATTCACTGCGTCTGACTCCTCCGTGAAACGCATCGTATCCGCACTACGCATCGTATCCGCACTAAGGTTGCGGGAGCACGGGGCTCTGGCTATATGATTAATTGGCGGAGCAACAGTTATAGCAGGATTAACAATTAGCCAGACCCGTCAAGCACTCAGTCTACGATGGCAGACTAATTGAACGCTGGTTGGCTATTGTGTCCCAAAGCAAGGCAGAGAGAGGAAGATAGATCCTGTTCCTTTCATCTCTTGTTCAGGCCCTAATGCTGCACTCAGCCAAGGCCGGCTATCGCTAAATAAACCCGGCTAATTTTTCATAAATATTCATGTCTTCCCAATAAGTTCTCAAAGTTACCTTCATGGTGCATTCTACCTCGTCCGAGACTACGAGAGCCGGCAGTGGGACCTTTTCGCCTCTTCTCTTCCTCACTGTCATGGTGACATTATGGAGCGCTCAAGAGGCAATGATCTTCTCCAACTGCACGTTTTCACGTTGGGCAACACTTGGAAGTCGCTGCAGAGACTCACATGTTCCTTCTCATTCTCATTAAAATCTTCAGTTAAAGACACTGCAAGTGTGTGCATTTGTGGTCAATGTTAACTCCAAAATACATGCTGTTTTTATTTAGTTATTTATGTGGATTTTATAAGACACGAGACCTTTGGTGATCTCCTGATCCTTGTAGTGGCACTGAAAGTAAGATCTGCGGCAATGAATTTTGGGTAAGCTGTGTGGGGGTGGGGCGGGGTGGTTCTGGGGTGGTTCTGGGGCGGGGGGGTCTCGGAGGGACTGGGGACTCCTGACAGTTCTGCGGCGGGAGTTCATGGGAAGACGCACATCTGTGGGCGCGACACAGACCTGACGCCCCCCCCCCCCCCCCCGAAAGCTCTGGCAGGAGAAGCAGTGGGTCAGCCGGCCGGGCGGAGAGGGAAGGGGGCGATGGTCGCGGGCGGAGGGGCGAGGCTCCTCTCCGCGGAGCGAGGGACATATCAAAATATCTGACAGACTTCAGGATCATGAAAACGGCTCTCCCGCGTGGTGTTTGTGCCTCGCCGGCCCCTGGCTCGCCAGCCGTATTGTCTGATGGCTGGGAGCTCAAATCTGGCCCATTCGGAGGAACTCAGTGTGTGTTAATACCATGTAATGAAATTAAGCGTCTCAGGCAGGCTTGGAGCTGGCCTCCCTGACTGGACTGTTTTTCACCGCATGGGGACAGAGAAGAATGGGGAAATATCACTGCCATATTTCTGTTATTAATCATGCCGAACATCTATCAAAGCACCGGACTGTCAGACGTAACTGATTACCAGGAAAGTGCAGTGAATGAAGTCTACTGACAAAAAAAAAAAACAGAAAACAAAACAAAACCAAAAACAAAACAACCCCAGTGTGGCATCAAACTTTGAGCCGGTTAGAAAACCTCTTATTTGCATTTTGCTGGGATAAAGAGGTGCCGGTTTTATGAATACGTGCCCGAGTTGGTTTGTGGGCCCTGAGGCGACGTGGTGTTAATGGAAGGTAGCCAGGTTGTTGGCATCTTGGTAGTCCATGTCAGAGCAGCGGTCTTGACAGCACACTCTGTGGAGGTCCTGGACCGCCCCATCATTTCTCTCCCTCTTTCTCTCTCTCTTCTGTCCTGCTGGGTGTGCATTCTCAAAGCCCCCTGTCCAATTTCTCCACCCTCCACTCCTCCCTTCCCCATCCCCCCACACCACCCCCCACACCACCTCTGTTGCTCTCCTGGTTGGGTTATTCATCTCCACCTGCCTCTCCAAGTTGACGTTGAGGTCCATCATATGTAACAGTCCTCTGTCAGTGGGCTTTGGCCTTCTGTGTCTCCCTCAAAAGACACCGCACGCTGTCCTGTGGACGCGTTTGCTCGGAAAAATATTCCTATTCCTCAGGACATGAGGGGGGGAAAAAGCCCTGTGTTAAACCTCTAGGTACAAAAGGCTGTTAGCAGTTGCTGATGATAGTAGGCAAACATTAACATAATAATTAGTGTCTTGTAATTGTTTCATTAAAACCAGTTGTTCCATTTCTCCTCGTGTTTTCCCAGAAGACGGGAGGAAGTTGGACGCCAGCCAGACGGAGGCAGCTCCGCCATGTTGTCACTGAAGCGCTCAAGATGTTGGAGCCGGCACACACCAGCAGGAGAGGAGACAGGTTACAGTCTTTCTGCTCTCTCTCTCTCTCTCTATGTCTCTCTCTGTCTCTCTCTCACTATGACTCTATCCATCTCCCTGCATCTCTCAGTCTCTCTCTCTTTCTCTCTCTCTCTCACACACGTACAAACACGTCTCCTCATTTCTGATACAGGGCAGAAGTCGTTTGGACTGTAGCAGAAATCAGTTGTGAATGATTTGAGTGAAGGCGCTTCTGCTCTGTTTACACTCAACATAAAGGTCTGATAACATTTCAAAATATGCTTAGAAGAATAATGGTTATATTTATATATACCTATTAAATATACATATATGTATAGATTATAAAATAAACATTAATTCTACCAAATTTGGATTAGCCTTAATCCTGCACTTCATGCATGTCAAATTATTGATTTTATTATGACATTATTTAGTGGTTCTAATGTAGATGTTACATTAATTATGCTGTTATTGGACAAATTCTTGGGCAAATCAAATGAACTGATGAAGAGGAAAAGCTTGTCCTAATTTGTGCATTGTGTTGGGTGTCATGACTGCTCTGTGTGTTATGTATGGTGTCATCACCATTCTGTGTGTTGTGTATGGTGTCATCACCGCTCTGTGTGTTGTGTAGGGTGTCATCACCATTCTGTGTGTTATGTATGGTGTCATCGCCATTCTGTGTGTTGTGTATGGTGTCATCACCGCTCTGTGTGTTGTGTAGGGTGTCATCACCATTCTGTGTGTTATGTATGGTGTCATCGCCATTCTGTGTGTTGTGTATGGTGTCATCACCATTCTTTGTGTTGTGTAGGGTGTCATCACCATTCTGTGTGTTATGTATGGTGTCATCGCCATTCTGTGTGTTGTGTATGGTGTCATCACCGCTCTGTGTGTTGTGTAGGGTGTCATCACCATTCTGTGTGTTATGTATGGTGTCATCACCATTCTGTGTGTTGTGTATGGTGTCATCACCGCTCTGTGTGTTGTGTAGGGTGTCATCACCATTCTGTGTGTTATGTATGGTGTCATCGCTATTCTGTGTGTTGTGTATGGTGTCATCACCGCTCTGTGTGTTGTGTATGGTGTCCTCACCATTCTGTGTGTTGTGTATGGTGTCATCACCGCTCTGTGTGTTGTGTAGGGTGTCATCACCATTCTGTGTGTTATGTATGGTGTCATCACCATTCTGTGTGTTGTGTATGGTGTCATCACCGCTCTGTGTGTTGTGTAGGGTGTCATCACCATTCTGTGTGTTATGTATGGTGTCATCACCACTCTGTGTTGTGTATGACATTATCACTGCTTTGTGTGTTGTGTAGAGCAGGGGTACTCAACTGGCGGACCGCGGTCCGGATCCGGACCCGAACGCAGTCCTGTCCGGACCCAATCTCATTCCTGATTAACTGGATACGGACCAAAACAAAACCGTAGCATTTATTTCAGGGCTATTGACAAAACACTCCGTCGCGAGTGTTACGTTTGCCACCCCCCGCTCAACAACTTACGTTCGCCACCCCGCTCAACAACAAGCCTGCCTGGTTGACGCTTCGCGAGCGGCGCGAGGGTCCGCGCGGCGAAAATGACGTAATCGCTGTGGCTCCGCGTGTGCGCGAGTGTCTCGCGCGCTGTCGGTTCGAGAGGTCGTGCACCTCTCGAATTTTGTAACTTCGCGCCGCGCTTCAGCGCAATGAACAAAGTCACGTTTTCAGGGTTCATACACCTTTATAAGGTGGAATTAAAGCACTTGTACGTCACTTTCAAGGTCCATTTCAATATTTCCCAGCATGTTAAACATAATTAAGTTAAATATTTATACATATACTCGAAATAATTCGCTTTTTATCACATTATTTAATGGTTGTTTATTTAAAAAACGCCCAATCTTCACGTCCTCTCATGTTTCGTCCTGGAATTACAAGAGGCTCGTATTTGTTAACCTAATACAAGAGAACTATTCAGTCAGACAGCTATTTGTTGTGAAACCAAGTAGTTACAATTTCAAACATTTTAAAGTACTTTAACCTAAATTCCAGCACTTTTCAAACCTGAAACATATAGCAACATTAAAATTGGTCAGGTAAATGTTCACTCCCCTGTTTTGAGGGGTGTTTCTACCATCGTTTCGGACAAAACGCCTATCGTTTCGGAGAACACTGCAGTGACGCTCGCGAAAGTATAAACGCCTCCACCGTTCGCGCAACCCCCCGCTCAACAACTTACGTTCGCCACCCCCCGCCGCACCGGACCTCAGGGCACAGGTATCTGCCAAAATTGGACCGCGGACAAATTTAGTTGAGTACGCCTGGTGTAGAGTGTCATCACCATCCTGTGTGTTGTGTATGGTGTTATCACCATTCTGTGTGCTGTGTAGGGTGTTATCACCATTCTTTGTGTTATGTATGGTGTCATCACCATTCTGTGTGTTGTGCAGGGTGTCATCACCATTCTGTGTGTTGTGTATGGTGTCATCACCATTCTGTGTGTTGTGTATGGTGCCATCACCATTCTATGTGTTGTGCATGGTGTCATCACCATTCTGTGTGTTGTGTATGGTGTCATCACCGCTCTGTGTGTTATGTATGGTGTCATCATCATTCTGTGTGTTGTGTATGGTGTCATCACCATTCTGTGTGTTGTGTATGGTGTCATCACCATTCTATGTGTTGTGCATGGTGTCATCACCATTCTGTGTGTTATGTATGGTGTCATCACCGCTCTGTGTGTTATGTATGGTGTCATCACCATTCTGTGTGTTGTGTATGGTGTCATCACCATTCTATGTGTTGTGCAGGGTGTCATCACCACTCTGTGTGTTGTGTATGGTGTCATCACCGCTCTGTGTGTTGTGTATGGTGTCATCACCACTCTGTGTATTGTGTATGGTGTCATGACTGCTTTGTGTGTTGTGTAGGGTGTCATCACCATTCTGTGTTGTGTATGACATCATCACTGCTCTGCTCTGTTGTGTATGACATCATCACTGCTATATACCCAAACATAATCCTAACCATCAGACAAACACACAAACTCACAGACCTGCACATGCAGTAATCTTGCTGTCCTTTCCTGCCACCTTCCCTTATGACGTGCCACCCTGTTCTCTTCATCTTCTCTCTCGTCTGAACTCCTGAACAGTGTTTATCGAGACTCAGATCGAGACTCGTTTACAGAAGAGACTGTTAATGCTTTAGTGGAGTTAGATGAAGAGGAAGAGGAGGATGTATGTGGCGTAACCCACTCCACCTCCTAAAGACGGGTTCCACTTCGCCATAAACGAACAGACGCCGTCATGGCGACAATGTTTCTCTGCACTTATTGAATCCTGAAAGGAGGGCAATTTTAGCGACATTGTGCGATCTCGGGGGTTAGTAAACATAAATAAACAAAATGAACGTGTGAAATATGAATGTTTGTTTGTGTGTGTTTGCTTGTTGACGGCAGATTTTCGGCGTTCTGTCCCCGATTCCTCCCAAAAGACTGATTGCTCTGCAATTAACTTCCCCAGCACTATCGATAAATCAACATCCTGGTATTTGCCGACGCTCGCGTTGTTGCGATATTAGCCGCACAGGCCATCTGTATGGCGAAGATCAAATAACTGTCTCAGATATGCCATCTTCAGCGAGGGGAGGTGATGGGGGCCATCTCTTAGAAAATTATTTTTCATTCTTCATCCGTGCCTCCACTGACAAATATACTCATTTTCTCTTCATTGTGTCGAACAAAAAAACGCATTTGGGGAACGAACTGTTTCAGCTCCCTGTTTGCTATCAAACCGATATTGGAGTCACCATCATCTTTTCAAATTCAAGGGCACATCGTGGATATTGGATAGTTTATAGTAGCACTTTTGGGCAATCTGAACATGTGTGCATGTTTCTCAAATGTAAACTTTATTTCTATGCAGCTAAAGTTCAAATCTATACCAGAACAGGGAGTAATTGGGTTACAGTACTGTAAGTGCACAACATTGTTCCCTTAAGAGCAGAGGTCTATGTCCCAATATTTATTTTAAACCCCCCCCCCGCACACACACACATACACACACGCTCGAGTTTTCCATATTCCATATTCATGCAGCTATCTACATTACTCTAAATATGCGCTAGGCCCCTAGTACAGACGTGATAATACTAATCCTGTTTATGTTTGATATTTGTGCAGTATTACACCTCTAGAAATATTAGAACTTCAAGGCACTGGGGGGAGAGCCAGGCCCCCAAAACTGGCCCTTAACACAGGAGAACAGATGAGCAGAGAGAGAGAGAGTCACACATATTAAATTGTCTCTAAATATGTAAAGTACCCATCAGCCTTTCCGTGGCCGGCACGCCGAGAGCCCTCAAATCCTGCAGAACTATCAGCTGCTCTGGCACTCTCCGTTGCCGGGAGGCGGGGCTTGGGCGGCCGGCTCCCTGGGCCCTACAGGGGAACAGGGATTACTCCAGAGCAAAAGCGTGGCGGGATTGGCCGGGGCCAGAGGCGGCGGGCGGCGGCCACGGTGCAAGGGCAGGGCTGAGGTCTCCACAGCCACAGAGGACGAGGCCTTGGACACGCCCCCCCCAACGTAGGAGGGGACACCGTGGCCACTGCAGCGCTGTAACAAGCTTATTTTCAGCTTTACGATTGGGCCGTCTGAGAAACCGGGTGCTGAATCGCGAGGTGCAGGGCCCGTCTCGAGGGGCGTACTCGAGGGTGGTCAGAGCTCTGTTCAATCGACTTTTAGTAATGTCAGTGACATAAGTATGTTAATGAGAGGCGAGTCACAGCACCCCAAACACGTGCCTCCTTTAGGTGGTTTTGTAGGTGTTGTGCATTTGATGCCCTATAGACTACAACCTAAAGTCCACACATTAGCATTGGCACACCTCTAATTATAACCTGGTGCACAAAACACACTCACAACCCCAAAGAAGAAAAAAACACACATACACTAATATGTGTGAATGCAGAATTAAGTATATTTAGGATAATTCTGAACACAAATGAGCTAAATATACTTAAATACATTTTGATGTTTTGCACCATCGTCATTATTCAGAAAGGTCAGTCATTTGTCAGTCATTTGTATAAGCTGGTGAGAAATACAGTCATTGAGTCTGAGGTAATGATGCTTTCTGTCTTTTGCCGTGTGGTGGTGATTTCACAGTTACATGTTATCAGGCGAAGAGGCGAACTGCCCAAATGTGAAATATCTCAGTCTACTCTCTCTCACTCTCTCTCTCTTTCTCTCGCTCTGCTGGGGGAACGGTTTTGCCAGAGAGGGTCTCGTCCAGCACTTGAACTGAGCGCAGATGCTCCCTACAATCTCTCTCTTTTCCCCTCTCTCTCTCTCTCCATCTCTCTCCGGATCTCCCACACTAATTCTCTCCTGTGTGACGTCTGTTCATATGGTCCAAAAAAACAAGAAAACCCCAGTCTGGCCTGCTGTGACACAACCCACCCTCGGGCACACGTACACACACATGCAGACATGCACACATGCTCACACACACAGACAGACAGACAGACACACACACACACACACACACACACACACACACACACGTTCCTCTTTATGAATAAATGATGCTAGTAAAGACTAAGTTTTTAGACATGAACTCTGGAATTGCTCTTTGGCCATCTGCGTCGGTGTGTGTGTGTGTGTGTGTGTGTGTGTGTGTGTGTGTGTGTGTGTGTGTGTGTGGGTGTGTGTGTGAGAGAGAGAGAGAGAGAGAGAGAGAGAGAGAGAGAGAGAGTGTTTTGGAGCAGCAGTCCATAGTCCACAGGGATAAATGGCTGCCCCAGTTTTGTGGTGGTGGTTTGGTCCATCTGATGGGCGAGTAACCAGTGACACACGTGTCTAAATTTGGCCTCGCGTTCCTCTGCCAGAAACATGAGGAATGTCCAAAACACACACAGGCCAATCACCACTAATGAGGAAGAACATACAGACCTGTACCCACACACACTAACATACAGACCTGTACCCACACACACTAACATACAGACCTGTACCCGCACACACTAACATACAGACCTGTACCCACACACACTAACATACAGACCTGTACCCACACCACGCTAACATACAGACCTGTACCCACACCACACTAACATACAGACCTGTACCCACACACACGCTAACATACAGACCTGTACCCGCACACACACTAACATACAGACCTGTACCCACACACACTAACATACAGACCTGTACCCACACCACGCTAACATACAGACCTGTACCCACACACGCTAACATACAGACCTGTACCCACACACACTAACATACAGACCTGTACCCGCACATACTAACATACAGACCTGTACCCACTCACACTAACATACAGACCTGTACCCACACCACGCTAACATACAGACCTGTACCCGCACACGCTAACATACAGACCTGTACCCACACACACTAACATACAGACCTGTACCCACACACGCTAACATACAGACCTGTACCCACACACTAACATACAGACCTGTACCCGCACACACTAACATACAGACCTGTACCCGCACACACTAACATACAGACCTGTACCCACACACACGCTAACATACAGACCTGTACCCACACACACGCTAACATACAGACCTGTACCCACACACACTAACATACAGACCTGTACCCGCACACACTAACATACAGACCTGTACCCACACCACGCTAACATACAGACCTGTACCCGCACACACGCTAACATACAGACCTGTACCCACACACACGCTAACATACAGACCTGTACCCACACACACTAACATACAGACCTGTACCCGCACACACGCTAACATACAGACCTGTACCCACACACACTAACATACAGACCTGTACCCACACACACACACACTAACATACAGACCTGTACCCGCACACACGCTAACATACAGACCTGTACCCACACCACGATAACATACAGACCTGTACCCACACCACGCTAACATACAGACCTGTACCCACACACACTAACATACAGACCTGTACCCACACACACACTAACATACAGACCTGTACCCACACCACGCTAACATACAGACCTGTACCCGCACACACGCTAACATACAGACCTGTTCCCACACATACGCTAACATACAGACCTGTACCCGCACACACGCTAACATACAGACCTGTACCCGCACACACGCTAACATACAGACCTATACTCACACACACTAACATATAGACCTGTACCCACACCACGCTAACATACAGACCTGTACCCACACCACGCTAACATACAGACCTGTACCCACACACACACTAACATACAGACCTGTACCCACACACACTAACATACAGACCTGTACCCACACACACTAACATACTGACCTGTACCCACACACACGCTAACATACAGACCTGTACCCACACACGTCACTTATGCTTTCACAAAATGGATTCTGTGTATGAGTCACTACAGGCATACAGTGGAATGTTTTTTAAAGGAATGCATGTTTGTTTGTTTTTGTTTTGCATGTTTTATTTTGTGGCACATAAAAATAATGAATTGTGATGCTTGTTTGAGAGGGTTTTGGTATATATGGTGATCTGGTGGGTGCGTGGTGGTGCTTTGTGGTCATCGCTGTGATAATCATGATCATCACCTTATCGAGCTGTGATTGCTGATCACGTGCTTGTCGCACTGTCCCCAAATCCGTCAGGAGCAGATGGGTAATGAAAACATGAGTCTCTAGCGGGTGACATAGTGTAGCTTTTGAATTTGTGAAAATCACTGCAGTAAAGACGTTTGTAGCAGCAGCATTAGACAGCAGGTTAGCCTTGTGTTCAAACACTGCTGGACAGGGTCTTCATCCTGAAAGTGACTCTGATGTGGGATTAACCCTCTGATTAATCCAGAAGATCTCAATCTCCCCAGGAGCCATACTCTCACCTGCAAATATTGCCACTCACTGTGTGTGTGTGTGTGTGTGTGTGTGCATTACCTCATGAAGACTAAACATTAGCCATTGTAGCTAATGATTTTGATTGTCCCAAATCAAATACTTGTGAAACTAAAAGTAAAAATAGTATTACAAGACAGTGTGTGTGTGTGTGTGTGTGTCTTCAAGAATAATGCACTCCATACAGCAACAATATAAATGCCTGCAACATTAGTTCTTAGTTAACTGGATAAATAGTGGTGACTGGGCGTGATCATGCGTATTTATCAGGCACTGTTTCATCACCAGGCGTCAGAGCACGTCTGGTAAATCAGTCTCGTTTATTTAGGTCTTGCGCATTTACAGTTGGTACAGCATTTGGAAGCGGATGTGCGTGCCAATGAAAATCGCAAGAATAAAAAGGATCAGTTCAGACTAATATAATTATATGAATATGACGTGGGCAGCTGCGTTCAGCCAGCAGTCACGCGTGCACTCGGACGAGCACGAGCACGTTACTTCGTGTTTACGTGACCACACCAGACATAAAAACTAATAAAGGAGAGGTACAGTCATGTGGTAAAAGCCACCGACTGCTTCGCATAGCTCGCTAATCACGTTAAAGAAACATCTGAAGGAATAGGTAATGTACACGAGTGACCAAATTATTTATACTTAAATGAGGCGAGTGTTCGTTTGCCGATGTGTAACTACATGAGCATGAGAGTGGGCTTCAACATGGCACAGCCACTGTGTGCAGAGAAGAATTGTATCTACACGCATCTGTGGTAGCAGTTCTGCTCAGTAGGTCCATGGGGTGCGGGGGTGATTCATATCTGATATTAAATATAGAACACTCTCATGGGAATGTGTTTTTCATATATAATTAATACATTATTAAGCTTGTTCGGTCACCTCGACGTCTTAGTCGCTTGATGGACATAGATTTAACAACTAATATTCAATGAAAAACTAATGACAACAGATAATATGATTTAATATCTAGAACTGCAAAGAAAGTGTTGAAATTATTGTTTATATTTTCCTCCTGGTGTATTATTGGCCTGCACCAATGAAGCATGAACTCTATAATTGCTCTTTGACTCGGTTAGCTGGGTATAGACCGGGTGTGTAAGAATCAAGTTCAGGAACTGGCTATAACGTGTTTCTAAGGGACATGTGGTAGGAGCAGGTATGAGACAGGACACGAGATGAACTGGGAGTGTCTGGTCATTTAAAAGCACCCAAGTCATTTTCTGCAACCGAAAATGGTACAACCCAAGACTGTCATTGAAAATGGTACAGTCCAAACTCTTTCTGTAACTGAAAATGGTACAAACCAAACGCTCCCCTAAGAAGTCACTAGTGGGCCAAAGTTTTGTTGCCAAAGGCGGTAAGAGGAAATAAGCATTAATTGCGTTAATGATCATATTTGAGTAGGCTAGGACTCTCTCTCTCTCTCTCTTTTTCTTTCTTACCCTCTCCCATTCTATTTGAAATTGTGATTTATCTCACTGTGGTCTCAGAGAGAATTTAAAACTGGTACGTGGAGGGAAAAAGTAGGGTTCTCTCTCTCTCTCTCTCTCTCTCTCCCTCTCTCTCTCTTTCTCTCTCTCCCTCTCTCCCAACAGTATGGCATGTGTCTGACTCCCTGAATCGGACCCATCCATCATGTCTGCTTTAGGCCTGGGCCGGCCGTTAGGGTGAGTGACTGGAGGGATTATTGTCATTAGAAGCAGGATCTTTGTTTTGATGGCCGCGTTAATGGGGTTGCATTAGGGAGGGTCCTGGGGGCCGGTTTTTGGGTGATTAAGCAAAAAACACATTTACACGCCTCTAATTGAGACGGCAATGCCAGGAACCTGTGGCGTGCTCCCCCCAGTAAGGCCGCGGAGCTCGGCGTGCTGAAGGATTAGCGCGGAGGGGTTAGCTATACCGCGATGCTAACGGTGACAGCGCGGGACGGACCCGCCTCTACCCCCCCCCCAACCTCGGAAGCACTATTGAGGGGCAGACAAGAATCAAGACGTAGCATTGTGTCACTGCGAGAGCGGGGGGAAGCTTGTTTTGTCACGCGTGCGGCTGTAATTACGAGGGCTAGATGGAATCACTGATTGGAAGTGAGCATCCGGATTGTAATTTAATATTTTTCCCCCTCTCCACTCTATCCTCTGTAAAATATATTTTTTTCTCAGCACTATTAATTAAATGGGTTATATTGGGAATAGGTTGATTTGCCTGTGTGGGTACGGGTGGAGAGTTCGAGGGGGGGGGGGGGTGTTGGAGGGGTGAGTTGTTTGGAAAGTGACACTGGCCTAATTTGAGGCTGATAAGAGCGATTGAAAGTGGATCTATAATCACCTGAGATAAAGGACATATTCCCCGAGCCATGAGACACACGACGTTAGATTTTTTATTTATATTTCGTATTCCGGGTTGCGGCGTTTGAAAGTGGGTCACAGACAGGAATTTTTTTCCTGCAGAAACTAACTTTCAAATGGCCGTGTTTTCTTTCTCTGGTTAAACATACTTTTATGTCCTATTCCCGCGTGCCTCTGCTCATTAAAAATGTTTAACAACATTTTAATTGAAGAATTAATTACCTTCTGCTAGGCAAAAATCCTCCTAAACTACAACAGGGGAGTCATCAGAAGCAAAGCGGCTGTGGGCGGAGTCAAATCAGTCACCTTTCCTTCCATCCGGCGAGGAAAGATGACATCATCAGGCACAGCAATACAGGTTGCCCAAGCCAAGGTATTCCAAGCGAATGGACCAGAAACGTGTCAAATCACAAAGAATTTGGTTCTTATACCCCCAAACTGTTTGGAACATTTTCACAGTTCTCAGAAATACATAGGATCTATTTTAAAATTGATGCACATGTAGTGTACATATACATAACCTTAAGAAGTGATTTAATTAACGAAATGTCTATGTTTTGTGTTGTTTCTAGACCAAGTCAAGGAGATCAAGCAACATGGCTGACACTGAACTGCACCTCTACATGTGTGCTTGGCTGACTAACTACTCCCCCTGTCAAACCATCCACCCTCGCTCTCCGTCCTGTCACCCCCACCTCCTCCGTTCTCTCACCCCCACCTCCTCCACCCTCCCTCTCCGTCCTCTCACCCCACCTGCCTCTCACGGAGCGATTGCAGGAGACCCAGCCCTCCTTTGTCTTTGTGTCCTCTCTGGCCCTATTTAGGAACCACTTTTGATTAGTTAATCGGCCTCGGCCCTCAGGTGGAGCGGGCGCGGGGGCGCGGGTGGTGCTGGCAGGGTGGGTGGAGGTTAGGGGGGGGGGTTGGAGACGCAGCCCGTCCCCCCAGCTCTCCTGTGTGCCTCGTCCTTGCCAAGCTGTTCTTTTGGACGGGATCGGAGGCAGCTGTGTTTACTGGCGTACATTTAGCAGAATCTATTATTCATATTGCTCGGTCTCCGAGCCAGATCTCACGCCACCTGTCTCGCCGACGAGCTTCACCCTTTGGTGCGCATTCCTGCTCACACCAAACGATGCCCGCGCTGATGAATTGAGTTTTTATGTGTGCTGCTAACTAACAGTCCTGCTCGGAGCCATGGGTGCCGGCCCGAGAGAGAGAGAGCGAGAGAGAGAAAGAGAGAGAGAGAGAGAGAGAGAGAGAGAGAGTGAGAAAGACCGTGAAAGAGAGAGAGTGAGAAAGAGTGTGAAAGAGAGAGGGGGAAGAGAGAGAGAGAGTGAGGAACTAGTTTGGAAGAATTTAGGATGTTAATATGTTCTATGAGAGGGACGAGATGAGACAAGAAGACAGAGGGAGGGAGAGAGAGAGGGAGGGAGGGAGAGAGAGAGGGGGAGGGAGAGAGAGAGGGAGGGAGAGAGTTTCATGTCAGGTGGGTGTTTCTGAGCTTTAATCAGGACAGGATGAAGAATAGAGTGGCAGAGAGAGAAAGAGAGAGAGTGTGTGTGTGTGTGTGTGTGTGTGTGTGTGTGTGTGTGTGTGTATGCAGCACTCTACGGTGTGCATACAGCAGTAAGCAGCAGTGCCTGGTCTGTGTGTGTGTGTGTGTGTGTGTGTGTGTGTGTGTGTGTGTGTGTGTCTATTGTCCACATGTTTATGTATTTGTGCATATGGATGCATGCATGTTTTGTGTTGCTTAAACATCTACTGCTTAACAACAAATCCTTTTTATATTTGGATAAAATATATTAAGGGAAAATAATGTGGATTAAATAGCCTATTGCTTTACAGTCATCCTCATCCTTCATTATGAAAGGTGTGTTAACACAACACTAACCACCGAAAGCTCACTAGAATGTATGACTTCATTTATAATTCATTAAGATTTGACTTTAAGCTCTACTTCAAGTTTGCAGTGTAGTAATTACTCTGCAAATTGTATTGGGTGAGAGATGTTCTGTTACACGCAGGTAAATCACGCTGGCAGGGAGCGAAACAGAATGCGGGAGATGACTCAACACGAGGAGGAACATTACAGAGCTGGAGGGAGCTACGTGGGCCCACCTCACGCTGGAACATAAAGACGTCGGCGTACCTGCGTGAAGCAGCTCCAGGAGTGAGGACCTGAACCATGCTGTAGAGGACAGCTGTACACAAAACACACAGGAGCAGTAGGGCTGAACGAATGAGGGAAAGAAAGAAAGAAAGAAAGAAAAGAAAAATGAAAGAAAGAGTCTATCCTTTAATGTAATACGGGATGAATGAGGTGGTTGGTTTAGTGAACGCGCTTCAAAGTGAAGGATATTCCACTGTAGCAAAGACACATTCAAGGACTTCAGCAAGAAATGTCTGTTATCTTCAGAATGATTGGGGTTCCAAGCCTTCCACTGCATTCCAGCACGGAAACTCCTTCAAGTGTTTTCTACAAATCTTGACCTAATTTACATCGGAGTAAGTTGTATGCTCAATACTTTGAAATGCAAAACATATCTCATTTCTATATTTCATCAAGGACCTTTTCATGTTTAATAAATTAAGACTAAGATCCTGCAAGACTTTGTTTTTCATTAGCTAAAAGCTGAAAAAAGACACATTTAAAATCTTAATCACAACCTGCACGCTCACTGGGTGAAACACGACAGGGATTCATACGGGACTGTTGTGGGATTGATTTTATATTAATTTAAACAGTTGAATCATGATAAATTAGGACCTTGGTGGGTCTGAAACTATATATGCAATAAACCTGAAACTAATACAAGCTAAATGAACAGAAAAGTGCTAAAATTTTGCCATTTTTTAATGTTTTCCTGTTTAAACCTCCGTCAAGACGAAACAACGCTGAATAATTTATTTAAAAAACATTTAAACACTACATGTAAATGAACTACGTGTCTTCTGAATCGGTTTTTGCCCTGTCCTGAAATAGTAACTACTGACTGCATCATTACTTTAAGGAGCGCACCCAACAGACCCAAATACAGAAGGAAGACAGCACCGCTCCAGGGTGTGGGCTTCCCCCGGCCGCTGTGCAGTGATTACAGGCCTGCGTGCTGTGAACGAGGCACCGTGGCGATCGGCACCGGGCCGGCCGGCCAGCAGGGGGCTGCAGTCGAGCGGAGCCCAGGTGTGGGGGCACCGGGTGGGGCCAGGATCTCCAGCCCAGCTCCAACCGGAACGGCCCCCGTGCCCCACCTTCCCCGGAGTCACGAGCACAGAGGGCCTCCTGGGGGGGGGGGGCACCTGAGTGCCAGGCCACCTGACCGGGACCTTCAGACACAAACAAAGGAGGAAAAATAAACTTGGCCTATAAATAAAGTTAAACGGAACATCTCTTTGGCCTTGAGTCTACACGGACTCCATTCAGCAGAACAGAGGCCCTAGGGCAGGAGAGAGAGAGAGAGAGAGAGAGAGAGAGAGAGAGAGAGGGGAGAGAGAGAGAGAGAGAGAGGGAAATAAATCAGTCGGGCCAAGGCATAGTAATCCTCATTGAACATTTTGGGCTGATTGATATAAATAACATTGTCCTCGCCATCTGTCCAGAGAGGGACCTTTTCCAGTTTGTGTTGAGCTGCAACGGCGGAATAATTAATGAGCACTGTCCTTTGTGCCGGTAATAAAGACAAGACAAATTATGTTATAATCCAACTGCTGCTCGCTCCTCGCCGCCAAATAAAATGTCAAATAAAAGAGAGGAGGCCACAGAGCCAACTTAATGGAGTGAGGGGTACCTGTTCCTGTCAGAAGAGAGGGAAAGAGGGAGAGAGAGAGAGAGAAGGGGAAGAGGAATAAAGAAAGGAGAGAGATACTATAAAACAAAAAACAAATTTTTCTTTTTCTTTTCTAAATTAGACGTGTGAAGTGGCCTCCAGAAGGGTTCTGACAGCCTGCTAGCGTCACCATGTCTGTGGTCTGGACCGCTCTGGAACCTGACGGGCTCTGAGTGAGATGATCTCGGCTGTATGATGCTATGCAAAACAGTCTGGTAAATGTTCTGATATATTTATTAATGGCAAACTCGTGTGAAACGGACAGCAAGTTCACTCACTTCTGAATGTGCTGTGGTTTCTTAGCTATTCATAACTTCACATCAAGGTGGGATTTGCTTTATCGATCTCTGCCGGGCCTTAGATTGAATTTAAATCCCTGGCCATTCTCACCTTTTTACAAGTGCGTGTAGGTGACGTGGGGCCCCAGATTGATGAGAGTTTGAGTGGTTGTTGTTTGAGGCGAGATTGGACAAAGCAGTCAGGGATCTTTTCGCCGTTAGAAGGTTCTTTGCACCTAAATATTAAAAATGCATTTCATTTAACTAAACTCTCTTTTCCAAAATCCTAAACACCACCTCCTGGACCTTTAACCAGGCTGTTTGTATGCATGGCTGTCTGAACTGGTGAATCTGGTCACGCCCCTATCACACACCCCTCCAAAAACCAGGAAAAAAAGCTTTTAAAAGAGAGACGATATGAAGGGACAAGAATCACAATGTGGAGGAAGAGGAGAGAGAAAGAGAGGGGGAGTGAGAGAGGGGGGAGAGGAAGAGAGAGAGGGAGAAAGGGAGAAAGAGAAAGAATGAGGGAGAAAGTGTTGTGGGGGGGCAGTCCGAGAATAATACCCTAGAGAAGAGGCCCTGTCTCATCTAGGCGGGGCTGCCCCTACCACTGCCCGATAGAAAAGAGCTATTAATCATCTTCACTGTGAAGAACAGAACACACACACACACACACACACACACACACACTCAAGCCCATTCCACTCATTCAGTAGCAGCAAGCTAATGATCTGCTAGCTGACAAAAAGTCTTCTGGTCCACATAATAGCTCTCATTAGGACTGACATGCAGAAACTGATCCTCACTCCTTTTCCTGTGGCCTGTGTCCACTCCCCCAGCACCACGTGTGATGTTGGGCACATCTGAGCCAAGGCCCCAATTTCGCTTAGCAAGTGGGAGCTGAACTAACACCAGCTGTTTCTGGTCCGTATGACTGTATTCAACTCACCCGACATCAGCAACTTCTGAGAGTTTTGCGAAAGGTGGTCACAGATCTAATCCTCTAAAGTACGTCAGAGGAGAACAGTCACGGCCTGCCTGCTCCGGCGTGCATGATGAAGACCATCTTGTACCTTCGACATCTTCTCAGGGGAGAAATCACTTCATACGACAAAAAAAAAACGACTACATTTTATTTCAGTGATAACTTCTAAAATGATGCTGTTGAATCCCATGCAAAGTTGTCAGCGCTGACCTGCGTCTTGCAAACCCTTACAATTCTGCAGTCGTGAGGATGCGCAGATTATGGAGGTCACGGCTGCCAGAATGGATCCGATCCGCGTGCTGGAAGCCGCACGTGAGTGCCAGCTCCCTGTACGCGTGAGAGAAGCGTCCCATGAGCCAGGGTGATGGAACAGAGGGACCTCCAGACGCAGCAGACTCCCGGCCCGCTGCACCCAGCAGGGGAGCGAGAGGGAGGGGAGGTGGTGGGGGGGTGGGGGAGAGGGGCGGGCAGCCAGGCCTGCTGATGCTGGAGGGGTCTCCACGCAAGACAGCCAGAATCAAAGCAAGCCGGCCTGTCTCGAGCAGGACACTTTCACAAAGCATTTTTTCGGTGGAGGGCATTTTTTTAAAGTTAGAATGAAAGGTGAAAAATCTAAGCTCTGTGCCAGGAGATCAAGCAGTGTCTGTCCTATAATGTGTGTGTGTGTGTGTGTGTGTGTGTGTGTGTGTGTGTCAGTGCTTAGGAAAAACTGCAAACTGGTATAACCATCTCACCCACTAGACTATCATACCAAAGTGGCGGTTGAACTGCGACCTTTGTGTTGTCACTCTCACTGGGCAACCTTACCTTGCTTTGACCACAGCACCATCGTGCACCATCGTGAACAATCGTGCCCACAGTACCGTTGTGCCCACAGCACCATCGTGCCCACAGCGGTGGAATCAGTGGTTCTTTCACTCTTCCTCTGCCTTCTCTTTACAAAGGGGGAATGAAAGACTTCCTGGCTGACAGCTACAGTATGCTAATACCCTCCTCACCTTTCAGACTTGCTCTGGGGGGGGGGGGGGGGCTGTAAGCCTCCGTTGAGATGTAATATCCATATTAACAAAGCAACAAAAGCCCTCTGTGCAGATCGGGCTGCAGCGTGCATATCAAGCAGCCCCCCCCCCCCCCCTTTTTTTCAGGCACGGTTCGTTTTAATTAGCGCGCGGTTTGATCGCCACCGTTTCCCACAGGTACACCCGCGTTAATAAAACACGCCACAGCCCCGAACCGAGCACCGGTCCCGCACACCGGTCCCGAGCACTGGTCCCGAGCACACGCCGTGTCCAGACAATGCTCCGGAGAAGATGCGCAAGACATCGCATCTCTGATCCGATCCACCTACTTCCAGACATGATACAGGGATCAGACACACACACACACACACACACACACACACACACACACGCGTGCACACATGTTCCCACACATACGTGCATCCACACATCTGTGCACCCACACGCGTTTAAACGAAACAGTGTTTTACTCTCCGAGCTGCGTCTCCACCGTACACCGTGCTTGACTGACGGCGTAATTACATTCATTAGTTCGAATGCATTTGTTTACCAGATGAGAGAATTAGACAGAAAGCCGTTGTGCTGAGTTTAATAACACGACATGATGTTGAACAGATATTAATCCAGGTTCTCGCTCCACGCGGGCTCGGGGAGAACTTGCACCTACTGCACTCATCTGTGCCTCTTACGCCCCTCCAAAACACCCCCAGTTAATCATCCAGTTGGTTGCTGCCCCTGTAATGTGCCGTGGACGGGGCAGATTGTACCAACAGGCATGCTGATGAAATGGGGGGGGTGGATAAATAAGTGGGTGAGTAGTGCATATACTGCCACGGGGCACCACCCACCTATGGCAGGAGGGCGGGGCCCAGCCCACGCAGCACCGCCCACCTATGCAGGAGGGCGGGGCTCAGCCCACGCAGCAGAGAGCACCTATGGCAGGAGGGCGGGGCCCAGCCCACGCAGCACCGCCCACCTATGGCAGGAGGGCGGGGCCCAGCCCACGCAGCACCGCCCACCTATGGCAGGAGGGCGGAGCCCAGCGCTGGTGCCCAACACGGGCCGTCTGCTCCCTGGCACCGAGGAGGGCATCTGCTGTGGCCACCACCGCCAGACGCCCCGCGTACCCGCACACATCTGCCTCCTGCACAAAGACGGGGAGGGAGGGATGGAGGGAGAGCACGACAGGTCTGAGAGAGAGAGAGAGAGAGAGAGAGAGAGAGAGAGAGCATGACAGGTCTGAGAGAGAGAGAGAAAGAGAGAGAGAGCACGACAGGTCTGAGAGAGAGAGAGAGAGAGAGAGAGAGAGAGAGCATGACAGGTCTGAGAGAGAGAGAGAAAGAGAGAGAGAGCACGACAGGTCTGAGAGAGAGAGAGAGAGAGAGAGAGAGAGCATGACAGGTCTGAGAGAGAGAGAGAGAGAGAGAGAGAGAGAGAGAGCACGACAGGTCTGAGAGAGAGAGAGAGAGAGAGAGAGAGAGAGAGAGCATGACAGGTCTGAGAGAGAGAGAGAAAGAGAGAGAGAGCACGACAGGTCTGAGAGAGAGAGAGAGAGAGAGAGAGAGAGCATGACAGGTCTGAGAGAGAGAGAGAAAGAGAGAGAGAGCACGACAGGTCTGAGAGAGAGAGAGAGAGAGAGAGAGAGCATGACAGGTCTGAGAGAGAGAGAGAGAGAGAGAGAGCATGACAGGTCTGAGAGAGAGAGAGAGAGAGAGAGAGAGAGAGAGAGAGCATGACAGGTCTGAGAGAGAGAGAGGGAGGGAGGGAGAGAGAGGGAGAGCATGTGTGTGACTGGCCATGCCAGCCCTTTATACAAAGCCCTAATGTTTCCTGTCAAGCCATTAGCAGTGATAGCATCGGTCCAGGCCCCATTATGCCGCCGGTGTCCACCTGTGATAAAAGGAGCCATTTGTTTTCTTAAAGCTCCACTTAATGTCTGCTTAACCCAATTTGTCAGGAAATGTACAACAATTTCCTCCTGGGCAGGAATCTGGGCAGAGTTCAGGGACACAGAGCGGAGGTCACACTGCCCGTATTCAAATGAACAGATTAAATAGCGTCAGGCATCTTAAGAGTCGGATTTTGGCTTTGTGTGTGTGTGTGTGTGTGTGTGCGTGTGTGTGTGTGTGTGTGTGTGTGTGTGAGGGGTAGCGATGGGAAATGTATCAGGTTGTAGCTGAAGGTAGAGACAGAGAGAAATAAATATAAAGAGAGAAGGAGAAAAAGAGTAAAAAAGAGAAATAAAAATCAATCATTGGATCTCTACCGACATGGGAACCCTGCCCACACACCCTACGGCCGTGTAGTAACACCGTTAGCACCAGGTTGATTCTGTGGCAGCACTGATGAAATCAGTCACCACTGAATTCTCCAACACTGTAATGTCATGTAGTGTGAGGAGACCTGCGCACCACCTTAGCGTCTAATGAAACCGTTCGGAGCTTTAATCCTGCCTAAACATGTGGGAAACGAGGGTAATGAGAGATGAAACGCGTCCGTGTTCGGAGGGTCCTGTGTGAGAGCCTTTGTTAGCCTGTGTGACTGCGCGGTGGTGCTAACAGACACACTTCCTCTCCCAGCAGTCCTAACCGTCCCAGACTCCCACCGGGTGGGTGAAGGAAGGTGGCTCCACCCGCACCCCTCCGCCCGCCCCGCTCCACCCGCCCCACGCGTTTGTCTGTGCTCCACTCCTCTCACTCCAACTCTACAATTATGAGTCTGCGTCAGAGGCAGAATGCAACAACGAGGCTATTTTTCAGTCTGTGAGTGACAGGGAGAGAAGATGAGGGAGGAGAGAGAGAGAGATGGAGGGAGAGAGAGAGAGAGAGAGAGAGAGAGAGAGGGAGGAGGGCTGGCGTGGGGCAGCTGGCGTGTCTCCTGCCGATGCCCGCTGCCCGCTGCCCGTGTCGTGTCTGCACTGTGCCTGTTCAGTCGTGTCCTCGATGCCCTCGGTGGAGAAAACTCCCCACCTGCCCCGAGCCAGACCAGGGCTCCAGCGTTAGGTGTGTGTGTGTGTGTGTGTGGTTGTGTGTGTGTGTGTGTGTGAGGCGTGGAGGGTTATTCTCGACATCTGTCGAGGTTGGAGAGCTCAGTGCACAGGCAATGGGGTGGCACCAGGAGATCTAGTTGGCCATTATCCTGGTATCCTAATGAGCACGTGTGTGTATACACGTGTGTGTCTACACGTGTGTGTGTGTGTACATATGTGTGTATGCACGCATGTGTATGCTCGTATGAGTGTGCGTTTGTCAGTGCTTTGCCAGGCAGAAGTGGACTGCCCATCCCCATATGCGTGCGCACAAACACACACACACAAACACACACACACACACACACACACACACACACACACACACACACACACACACACACACACACACACACACACACACACACACTGTCTGTTCTCCATCTGCCTGCACCCAACTGCCCCTCAGGACAGGACAGGAGAGAGGAGCCAGAGAGAATATCTCCACCGCACCACCCGCACACGGGCGGGAGAGCCGGCTATGCCACGCCCCCGCCACACCCCCACCACGCCCCTGCCACGCCCCCACCACGCCCCGTTCTGCTCCATCCTGGGAGTGTGGAGAGACACGCGTCTCCCGCAGGCTCTGGGGTAAGACAGCCCCAGTGCAGTGAGACACTCCCACAGGCTCTGGGGTAAGACAGCCCCAGTGCAGTGAGACACTCCCACAGGCTCTGGGGTAAGACAGCCCCAGCACAGTGAGACAGCAACACAAGGAGCTTCAGCCACAAGAACGTCTAGACAGTCTGTCTGTGCCGTAAAGGCAGACAGACGATCCACTGTACGAGCCAATGTAGATTTCACAAGTTCATATTCTGAACAGGAAATATAATCCTATGTTTGATGTATGTGTGTGTGTGTGTGTACTTGTACCCTGATCACACTGATCAATGCATCAAATTTAACATATCACAGATTTTCACTCAACTACCTCACCTGAAACACACACACACACACACACACACACACACACACACACACACACACACACACACACACACACACACACACACACAGTGTGTGACATGGGAAGTAGGTAGTTAACCACATTACCCAAAGCTGCCATGATGGATGCTAGCGTTTCCCCCAAGGTCAAAGGTCACCCTCTGCTCCCTCAAGGAAGATAGATGAG
Organism: Brachyhypopomus gauderio; assembly: GCF_052324685.1. NCBI lineage: Eukaryota > Metazoa > Chordata > Actinopteri > Gymnotiformes > Hypopomidae > Brachyhypopomus > Brachyhypopomus gauderio. The sequence continues at coordinate 24,076,114 of NC_135218.1, read as the reverse complement.
ACTGCATTTAGCAGCCAAACACCTCTCTCTCTCTCTCTCTCTCTCATTTTCTTTCCCATAGGCCATCAGATTTCCACTTCCTCCGAGAGGTTTTGATGGTAAATGATTAGCACTGGTGTTGCAACTCGACCCAATGGTGTTCCTGTAATTATTGGCCATTACGAAACTAGCCGCACTAATTTTCTCTCGATGCAAAGCCATTATGAGAAAAAAAAACAGAAGAGGAAAAAAAACCCCAGAAATGCACAGAAGAGAAAGAATAATCAAAGAAACGCCAGCGTCATCTCCACCCCCTACATAATGCAACTGTGAGGATAAGCACAAGATTCTGTGTACCATCCTTGTGAAATCTACTTAGTGACGTGACGCAGCACTTTAAAGCAGGATTCGTTTTACCAGAAGCTGCTAAACTGAAGGCACTAATGGCGTCTGTGATCATACAGGCCACTCCTCAGAGGCTAAAACCTTTTTTACATTAAGAGAGGAGATGAGACGTACTGCCTGTCCTCCATGTCTCTCCTCCACCCTCCTCCTCCTCCTCCTCCTCTTCCTCCATCTCCCCGCGCTACGGCCTCTGGGAAGGTGGAACACACACCGTCCAGACAGTATGAGCCGGCGTCTGATCCGGAGTGGGGACGGTGTGGGAGGATGGAGCAGGGATATGGATGGACGGGTGGGGGACGGACGGGTGGAGGACACTCTGTCCACGGCCCGCGAGCCTCCGTCACCCTGAAGTCCGTCTGGCTGCTGCGAAAGCACACAAACCACAGATACATCGTCTGCAAATCCCAAATAAATAAACACTGTTTACACCACCTCTCATCTGCATAACTCTGTCTCTGAGGTTAAACTAATGAATAGACAAACGAATAAACACGGCAAATACAGCAAATTATTGTGTGTATTACGTTGTTGTGCTGTTTTATTGGGTTTTGACGTCGATATGTGCTTTTTTGTGGTTTGACCCCATGCTTAGTGGAAGTGAATGTGGCAGGCTGGTGTTTGAGAGCACTGCAGTGGGACTCACCAACCCTAACACCTGAACACCAACCCTAACACCTGAACACAACATCTTACACCTGAACATCAACTCTTACACCTGAACATCAACCCTAACACCTGAACATCAACCCTAACACCTGAACACAACATCTTACACCTGAACATCAACCCTAACACCTGAACATCAACCCTAACACCTGAACACAACATCTTACACCTGAACATCAACCCTAACACCTGAACACAACATCTTACACCTGAACATCAACCCTTACACCTGAACACAACATCTTACACCTGAACACAACATCTTACACCTGAACATCAACCCTTACACCTGAACATCAACCCTAACACCTGAACACAACATCTTACACCTGAACATCAACCCTTACACCTGAACACAAAACCGTATACCTGAACATCAACCCTTACACCTGAACATCAACCCTAACACCTGAACACAACATCTTACACCTGAACATCAACCCTAACACCTGAACACAACATCTTACACCTGAACATCAACCCTTACACCTGAACATCAACCCTAACACCTGAACACAAAACCGTACACCTGAACATCAACCCTTACACCTGAACATCAACCCTTACACCTGAACACAAAACCGTACACCTGAACACCAAACTTTACACCTGAACATCAACCCTTACACCTGAACACAAAACCGTACACCTGAACATCAACCCTTAAACCTGAACATCAACCCTTACACCTAACACAAAACCATACACCTGAACATCAACCCTTACACCTGAACACCAACCCATACACCTGACACCAACCCTTACACCTAAACATCAACCCTTACACCTGAACACAAAATCGTACACCTGAACACCAACCTATACACCTGAACATCAACCCTTACACCTGAACACCAACCCTTACACCTGAACACAAAACCTTACACCTGAGCCCCAACCCTTACACCTGAGCACCAACCCTTACACCTGAACACCAACCCATACACCTGACACCAACCCTTACACCTGAACATCAACCCTTACACCTGAGCACCAACCCTTACACCTGAGCACCAAACCTTACACCTGAACACCAACCCTTACACCTGAACACCAACCCATACACCTGAACACCAACCCCTTACACCTGAACACCAACCCATACACCTGAACACCAACCCTTACACCTGAGCACCAAACCTTACACCTGAACACCAACCCTTACACCTGAGTATAATCAAACAAGGCGGCACCTGCAGCAAGGTACTCCCTCTCTCTCCCCCTCTCTCTCCCTCTTATCTATCTCTCTCTCCCTCATCTCTCTCTCCTCCTCTCTCTCCCTCTCATTATTTCTCTCTCTCTCTCTCTCTCTCTCTTCTCCTCGTGTTCTCTCAAGGTGTGCTCTCATGTTGTGCTGGAGTGTTTGTGTGAATTAGCGACTGCAGATTAATATTAAAACAGCACTAATATGAGAAGAGGATGTCACGGTGATGAAGACGATGGTGGGGATGAGGAAGGGGTCTTTCCTGTGCTGTTACACTGAAGCAGCCCTGAATATGGTAACAGTGGTGAAGTACTGCAGGCTCATAGGTAGAGACATAACCTCGGTTACCTGATGTTAACCGATTACCAGGATCAAAGTAATGAAATATTCGAAATATTAATTATTTCATGGACTTTTTCTGTAGGATTTGGAACTTTAACTGCATGCGCAGTAAAGGTGTGATCCAGTAGTGCCCAGTTTAATACAAACGCATATGGATTCAAGTGAGTGTTCAGTCTCTTGAAGTCGTGATTGTCATCAGGTGTTACTTGGCCACTCGTGTCAGGTGTGTGTAAGTGTTGTGATCGTATGCCGTGAGATAAGGCAGGGCACGTTTGCCGCGCTTTCGAGTTTCAGCCATGTTGACGTGCATGCGCACATACACAAGACTGCACACACATCCACACAATGGGATGCACACACACACACACACACACGATCGCTGCTTCTTATCTCTGTGGCTGCACACATGCACAGACACGCGCAGGATTGCTTTACCAAAGATCCAGTCTGGGATAGAGCGTGCGCTCTTCACCTTTCATTCTGCCTAACTGGCAGATAACAGGAAATAATGTTATAATGTTATCCTTCATCAGATAGGCCTGACAAATATTCCCGTGGTGTTCTCCCTTGTCTAAAGCACCCCAACTCTCATTTTCTTCCACACACTGCTGCCTTTAAAACAGTCTTGAATTCCTGAATTCAACCTGCAGCACTGGGGAATACACACACACACACACACACACACGCACACACAGAAACAGGCATTGTCTGCCAAGTCAAATGGAATGAACACTTGCTTTGATAGCTCCTGGTTTGTGAATTGATCTCTCCACCTGGTGCGTGGTCAGATAAACAGAGCCATTACCCACCCGGTGTCAGAGTCTCTGGGCCACAGCAGACGCACCGCGCATCAGACACACACCAGCACAACACCAGGCCCGAAAGAACACGTTCAGATGCCTTTTTAATTGTCTTTGTTGCATTGGAGTCATTATTTTGAAATGAAGCAGATGGGAGCCACACAGATTCTGTACACAGTTCTGGCTCCTGGAGCTGTGAGGGCTCACCTGCAGTGTGGGTGTAGCGTTGATCGTAGCGTGGGTGTAGCGTTGATCGTAGCGTGGGTGTAGCGTTGATCGTAGCGTGGGGTGTAGCGTTGACCGTAAGCGTGGGTGTAGCGTTGATCGTAGCGTGGGTGTAGCGTTGACCGTAGCGTGGGTGTAGCGTTGACCGTAGCGTGGGTGTAGCGTTGACCGTAGCGTGGGTGTGTAGCGTTGACCGTAGCGTGGGTGTAGCGTTGACTGTAGCGTGGGTGTAGCGTTGACCGTAGCGTGGGTGTAGCGTTGACCGTAGCGTGGGTGGGTAGCGTTGACCGTAGCGTGGGTGTAGCGTTGACCGTAGCGTGGGTGTGTAGCGTTGACCGTAGCGTGGGTGTAGCGTTGACCGTAGCGTGGGTGTAGCGTTGACCGTAGCGTGGGTGTAGCGTTGACCGTAGCGTGGGGTGTAGCGTTGATCGTAGCGTGGGTGTAGCGTTGATCGTAGCGTGGGTGTAGCGTTGATCGTAGCGTGGGTTGTAGCGTTGACCGTAGCGTGGGTGTAGCGTTGACCGTAGCGTGGGTGTAGCGTTGACCGTAGCGTGGGTGTAGCGTTGATCGTAGCGTGGGGTGTGTAGCGTTGATCGTAGCGTGGGTTGTAGCGTTGATCGTAGCGTGGGTGTAGCGTTGACCGTAGCGTGGGTGGGGAAGAGGGGCTTCGTTTATACTTTCAAAATGTCTAGACTGTGTTTACAGCCCACAATTTTAGAGTCGTGTTTCCCAAAAACATGAAACGAATACACACAAACATCTGTGGCTTAGGGAGTATGGTGTCTCTGTGTGTGTGTGTGTGTGTGTGTGTGTGTGTGTGTGTGTGTGTGTGTGCGCGCGCACGCGCGTGTGTGTGTTTGTCTCTCATTTTTCTGCCTATCTGTATTTCTCTCTTACAGTCTCAATCTCAATTTTTCAATTCAAAGAAACGTATTCCTTTGCACTATTGCCAGAGCATGTTGAAGACATATCTATCTAATTTCTAGAACTGTGAAAAAAATGACCTCTGTACTGTCCGGAGTGGAGATGAGTAAACAGAATTGTGCTGAAACTCTAACACTCAGCACCACGAAGTGGGCGAACACACCGCCGTGATTTATCGTCCTCGCCGCTCGCAAGAAAGTACAATTTTCCACCTAGCTGCGGAACAATAATTCATTACGATGCCCTTTCTGCGATAGGAAGCTGTTAGTCGCGCAGGTCCCATGCGCTAAAATGATGTTGATAAATCTGCGAGCAGGCCAGGTAACTACTTTAAAACCCATCTCGATTAGTCTGCTGCTGTCTGCTCCCCGGGTGCTGGCCTCCACGCCCCTGCACGAGCCCTAATCATATCAAATACTACACCCACTGCACCACCCACACCCACCCACACCCCACACCAGCGGGGATTAGAAGCGCACGAGGGAACCTGCGCGCGCCTACTATGACTCAAAACCCAAGCATGTTACTGACAGCTCTCTCTCATATCTCTGCGGCTTTAAAGTTTATTTCTTTATTTATTTATTGGTGATTTATTGCTGGCTGGGGCGTAGTGTGGTTACAGCCGCATCAATCACGCGGGATTTTGGCCAGCGCACGCGCTGGAGGTGGAGGTAATCTGATTAGTCTCGAGCTCGATCACACCTTCGGATTATTCCACGCGCTGGGAAATGCTGTGAACTTGTCCGGTAAACAGTTTTCCTGCAGCCGATCTGTTCTTTCTTGCCTCTTTAACACTGACCTTTCATGCAAAGGCTAGGCTCCCGGCGTCATGTATCTTACTGTAATGGCGTGTGTCAGCAGTGCCGTGTGTTTGTGTACGTTTGTTATCGCCACATCTGCAGATTACGAGGAAACTCATTAACTGGAGTCTTTGAACTGGCGCGTCTCAAATCCGCGCCGCTTTGTTCCAGACTCTCGGCGCAGCGCTTTGAAAGTCACGGGAGTAAGTGTAAGTCAGAAGTGCGAGCTGATGTTTACACACACACACACACACACACACACACACACTGCTATGATATTCAGTGGGGGCAAGGACACACCGTGTCACTGCGCTATCGTGGCCCTGTCCGTTGTGGAGAATTTTCTGCTTGCTAACCGTGAGTGAGTGAGCTACAATCCACCTAAACACCTCATCTAGCGTCAATGTGCTCAGATTTACATGCACGTTTGGCAGATCCTCTTGTACAGAACCCTTAGTCAGCAAGAGGTTGGAGACGCTTCATTCACAGCTAATGAAACGTGGAACACGAATTGATTCAGTCCGGTGTCTGTTAAAGTGTTTTAAGTCTTACTGCTCTTTCATTTCCTGGTCTGTGTAATCTTATCGAGTGTCTACATTCTGTTCTGGCACAGGCTGATCGTTCTGACACGGCCCTCCATTAATCGGGTCTGGGGACCAGCACAGCACGTGCACTGCGCCCCTAGCGGCTGGGTAGAGCAGCGGCAGCCTGACTGGGTCGGAGCTCCAGTCCACAACCTGCAGATCAGACACCCAGAGGTCCAACCCACAGAGTCCCACTGCCTCCTCCCAAACGGGTCATTTCACCTTTAGGCCCAGGTGATGATTATTATAATGAACATCCTTAAATGTCTGTAAGCCCAGATCTCCACAGAGCCAGGTCCTGTCTGTGTACAGTGGGAGAGGGATCTAGACCTTGAGATCAGTGTTAAAGCTTCAGTATGCCACTTTCAGGGAACTGAAACTCACTCTAAATGTTTGGTGACACTGAAATGAGAGGGTTTGTTCCACGTACGACGTAAAGCCTCCGTCTTCGAAAATCAGCAGAGAATGACATAAAGAACCAGATCTGAATATGCGTGTAAATAGTTTGTTTACTTCATATCTGCCTTGTTTGTAAACCGTGACTCCAAGATCGTACTATAGTGATTTATAATAGGGTAGCATAGCCGTAGCTCACTTGAGACAGGAAGCACTTAAAGACATCTTCTAGAATCAGCAGGCGCATACGTGCAATTGAACTAAAACGTCTTTTACAAATCCCGTCGGTGACTTTTAATGAACGCGTTTGTTGGAGGAGGAGTGCACCTGCCCTGCCTTTTATTCCCACGTAGGTGGAACGCTGATTAGCATCACATTACACTTACGCTGCACACCCAACTCACACCTGTTTGAAACGGCAATCCCTCATGAATACCTGCCCACCATCACCGCCCTCGCCTCCCGAATCCCTGCGTCTTCACCCAGAAACCTCATCTCAGAATCCTGCTTCTCTCTCTCTCTCTCTCTCTCTCTCTCTCTCTCTGTCACACCTCAGACATTATTCCGCTGGTTAGAATCGCAAATGTTTTCTCATTCCTCCCTGGCAGAGACATTTAGCAATTTCTACATCCTCCATTGACACGTTAAATTATTTAAAGTTCTTATAACAACAAACCGTCTGGCCAATTATTTTTTCAGCTAATATGAAATTTAGAAGCTTTAAATAAGGGAGGAATGTTGCCAGAACTCAATGCGATGTTGTATTTTTCTCCCTGAGAAACCAGTTCTCTGTTTTTGTTTCTCTGCACAACTATATCTTTGTTTCCTCTTATTTGCCAGGCAATTGCCGTGCTAGTTTGCCTGGGGCCGTATAACACACAAGGTCCTTAATTGGAGTTTCAGTGATGTAGACTGCTGTCGAATTGCCCCCATACACTATCTACTGTTATCTGTTTAATTCTTCAGCAATTAAACGAATGGTTCTGTGCTACCCAGCTATGGTACGAATGAGCAAAGAGAGTCCGGATGGGTCTAAATATAGGGAACTACACAAGGCTGCTTTAGAAAGCCTGTCCGTCATGCCGTCCACAAACTTTTGTTGTATAAGAATTTCATTTTTAAACAGTAGAATAAATGCTATTGTTATTGTAGGATGTTGGATTCTGAACACTGTGCAGTTTGGACGTTGCTGTCGGATTCTGAACACTGTGCAGTGTGGACGTTGTGGTGACCCTGATTTGGCCGTACACCACCGATGTGCTAAAACCGCTACCTGGACGTCCCTGTTTCCTGACCTGAGCATGCGTGTGTGTGCAGTACATCACAGCACAAAAGAGTGTCTCTTCTCCCTCATTATCATGGTTAAGCCTTAAGGGCCTCATCACCCTTTTCTTCTGACAGAAAACCATGTTAATTGCAGATATTGCAGTCCTTCACATTTAAATACAGTCTACAGACCACAGCATGGCAGACGTGCCCGTCTCTCTGGTGGACTGTGGCCAGGGTCAAATTAGTCCCTGCTCCTCTTTGCTTTCTGCCGTCTTGGCTAGCGCGTGACATATTACTGCAAATGCTCGTCTATCTCAGCCACAACATGGACATTTCAGCTTATAGGCCACACTGCATTACTCGCTCTCTCTCTCTCTCTCTCTCTCTCTCTCTCTCTCTCTCTCTCTCTCTCTCTCTCTCTACTGCATTAGCAGTGACTGTTTGAATTTGGAGGAGAAGAATCCAGTGGCGAATCCAAACACCTTGTACTCCCGCTCGCGCTCTCTCTCTCTCTCTTTCTCTCTCTCTCTCTACAGCATAGCTGATAGTGAGGTAGTCAGGGTAGTATTCCCTCATGGGCTGGTGGGGCTCTAGACCTGATCTCAGATCAGCGCCACCGCGCTGGCACTCTCTCTCCACTGCCATGTGGTTAACCCCGCCGTCCCTGGGGGGCTTCCCTGCCCGCCAGGCGGTTCTCACCTCCGCACAGGTGGCCTTCTGAGCCCCACGATCCCACGCTGCCTAATTTTAGAGCTCAGTCTGCCTGCTGGATGGGGAGGCGAGAGGCCATGACGAACACGCCGATCAGACACCACCACACCAGTTGGTGCATTAGTTTGATTGGGGAGCGGAGTTGAACTCTCGGCTCCAACGACGTGCGATCCGAGCCGGATTTTATCCGGTCTTATTTGCTTATTTTTAAAGTACGGTACAATCAGTGTGGGGGGGGGGGGGGGGGGGGGGGGGGGGTCAGTAATGTGTACATGTGTGCATTTTGATTGGACAAAGGGAGTGTTTGAGGACGAGGTGTAGGGTGCGAGTGTGTAACGTGTGTACGTGTGTGGCGTGCGTGATGAAGGTGGGGTGTGAGCGCTCACACCCTCTGCGCTACACCCTGGGACCGGCCCAGGTCCTGCTGCGAGTGGAGCTCGTTGGAGCTGATCCAGCACCGACAGTCAAATCAGATGGAACTGACCTATTTCCTTACCCGGCACCATGGGAGTGGGCACCACCTAGCCAATCAGAGCCAGTGTCACGGGGCCGCTCACCACGGCAACATGCCTTGGGCTCGCAGGGGCGGAGTCGTAATGACACGTATGAGAATGGGGCTGCAGGGGGAGGCGGCTGACTCCAGCAGACACGCCCACACCTACTGATGTGGTGGGAGATTTCTTTCTTGCGTTTTGCTTCCCCGTCTTTTCGCTCTCTCTCTTTCTCCAGCCCTCTCTCTCTCTCTCTCTCTCTCTCTCTCTCTCTCTCTCTCTCTCAGGCACCTCATTAAGAACGCCTGATTCATTTACATGGCTATGTTTGATCTAAATTACACTCCAAACCGCACCAAATTAGGATCATCTGTGAATGTGAAATGTTTTTTTTTCTCCACTTCTTGCTCTCCTCCCTCTCTCCCTTCCTCCATCCCCCTTTCTCTCTCTCTCTCTCTCTCTCTCTCTCTCTCTCTCTCTCTCTCTCTCTGTGTCTCTCTCTCTGTGTCTCTCTCTCGACGCGTCTGTTGGAACAGGAGTAGGCCGTGGGTTGACTCTTGGGGGCACATGTTCAAATGATGAGAGGGATTATGGGTTTTAGTGTTCTCTTGAGACCTGAAACACACAGACACACACACACACACATACACACACATGCATGCACACAGTACAGTGAAAAAGTTGAGGACAATTACCTCTGTGTCTGGTTCTGGTCCTGTCCTGTGATCTTCCCTAATGAAACAGCAGGGATTTGATCCCAGGTCCTTCTAACACTGATACTGCTTCTTCCAGCCCAGAACACACACCAGTATACCATATAACACTCCACCAGTACACCCAGAACACACACCAGTATACCATATAACACTCCACCAGTACGCCCAGACTACACACCAGTATACCATATAACACTCCACCAGTACACCCAGACCACACACACACCAGTATACCATATAACACTCCACCAGTACACCCAGACCACACACCAGTATACCATATAACACTCCACCAGTACACCCAGAACACACACCAGTATACCATATAACACTCCACCAGTACACCCAGACCACACACCAGTATACCATATAACACTCCACCAGTACACCCAGACTACACACCAGTATACCATATAACACTCCACCAGTACACCCAGAACACACACCAGTATACCATATAACACTCCACCAGTACGCCCAGACTACACACCAGTATACCATATAACACTCCACCAGTACACCCAGACCACACACACACCAGTATACCATATAACACTCCACCAGTACACCCAGACCACACACCAGTATACCATATAACACTCCACCAGTACACCCAGAACACACACCAGTATACCATATAACACTCCACCAGTACACCCAGACCACACACCAGTATACCATATAACACTCCACCAGTACACCCAGAACACACACCAGTATACCATATAACACTCCACCAGTACGCCCAGACTACACACCAGTATACCATATAACACTCCACCAGTACACCCAGACCACACACCAGTATACCATATAACACTCCACCAGTACACCCAGAACACACACCAGTATACAATATAACACTCCACCAGTACGCCCAGACTACACACCAGTATACCATATAACACTCCACCAGTACACCCAGACCACACACACACCAGTATACAATATAACACTCCACCAGTACACCCAGAACACACACCAGTATACCATATAACACTCCACCAGTACACCCAGACCACACACCAGTATACCATATAACACTCCACCAGTACACCCAGACCACACACACACCAGTATACAATATAACACTCCACCAGTACACCCAGAACACACACCAGTATACCATATAACACTCCACCAGTACACCCAGACCACACACCAGTATACCATATAACACTCCACCAGTACACCCAGACCACACACCAGTATACAATATAACACTCCACCAGTACGCCCAGACCACACACCAGTATACCATATAACACTCCACCAGTACACCCAGAACACACACCAGTATACCATATAACACTCCACCAGTACACCCAGACCACACACCAGTATACCATATAACACTCCACCAGTACACCCAGACTACACACCAGTATACCATATAACACTCCACCAGTACACCCAGAACACACACCAGTATACCATATAACACTCCACCAGTACGCCCAGACTACACACCAGTATACCATATAACACTCCACCAGTACACCCAGACCACACACACACCAGTATACCATATAACACTCCACCAGTACACCCAGACCACACACCAGTATACCATATAACACTCCACCAGTACACCCAGAACACACACCAGTATACCATATAACACTCCACCAGTACACCCAGACCACACACCAGTATACCATATAACACTCCACCAGTACACCCAGACTACACACCAGTATACCATATAACACTCCACCAGTACACCCAGAACACACACCAGTATACCATATAACACTCCACCAGTACGCCCAGACTACACACCAGTATACCATATAACACTCCACCAGTACACCCCAGACCACACACACACCAGTATACCATATAACACTCCACCAGTACACCCAGACCACACACCAGTATACCATATAACACTCCACCAGTACACCCAGAACACACACCAGTATACCATATAACACTCCACCAGTACACCCAGACCACACACCAGTATACCATATAACACTCCACCAGTACACCCAGAACACACACCAGTATACCATATAACACTCCACCAGTACGCCCAGACTACACACCAGTATACCATATAACACTCCACCAGTACACCCAGACCACACACCAGTATACCATATAACACTCCACCAGTACACCCAGAACACACACCAGTATACAATATAACACTCCACCAGTACGCCCAGACTACACACCAGTATACCATATAACACTCCACCAGTACACCCAGACCACACACACACCAGTATACAATATAACACTCCACCAGTACACCCAGAACACACACCAGTATACCATATAACACTCCACCAGTACACCCAGACCACACACCAGTATACCATATAACACTCCACCAGTACACCCAGACCACACACACACCAGTATACAATATAACACTCCACCAGTACACCCAGACCACACACCAGTATACCATATAACACTCCACCAGTACACCCAGACCACACACCAGTATACAATATAACACTCCACCAGTACGCCCAGACCACACACCAGTATACCATATAACACTCCACCAGTACACCCAGAACACACACCAGTATACCATATAACACTCCACCAGTACACCCAGACCACACACCAGTATACCATATAACACTCCACCAGTACACCCAGACTACACACCAGTATACCATATAACACTCCACCAGTACACCCAGAACACACACCAGTATACCATATAACACTCCACCAGTACGCCCAGACTACACACCAGTATACCATATAACACTCCACCAGTACACCCAGACCACACACACACCAGTATACCATATAACACTCCACCAGTACACCCAGACCACACACCAGTATACCATATAACACTCCACCAGTACACCCAGAACACACACCAGTATACCATATAACACTCCACCAGTACACCCAGACCACACACCAGTATACCATATAACACTCCACCAGTACACCCAGAACACACACCAGTATACAATATAACACTCCACCAGTACGCCCAGACCACACACCAGTATACCATATAACACTCCACCAGTACACCCAGAACACACACCAGTATACCATATAACACTCCACCAGTACACCCAGACCACACACCAGTATACCATATAACACTCCACCAGTACACCCAGACTACACACCAGTATACCATATAACACTCCACCAGTACACCCAGAACACACACCAGTATACCATATAACACTCCACCAGTACGCCCAGACTACACACCAGTATACCATATAACACTCCACCAGTACGCCCAGACTACACACCAGTATACCATATAACACTCCACCAGTACACCCAGACCACACACACACCAGTATACCATATAACACTCCACCAGTACACCCAGACCACACACACACCAGTATACCATATAACACTCCACCAGTACACCCAGACCACACACCAGTATACCATATAACACTCCACCAGTACACCCAGAACACACACCAGTATACCATATAACACTCCACCAGTACACCCAGACCACACACCAGTATACCATATAACACTCCACCAGTACACCCAGACTACACACCAGTATACCATATAACACTCCACCAGTACACCCAGAACACACACCAGTATACCATATAACACTCCACCAGTACGCCCAGACTACACACCAGTATACCATATAACACTCCACCAGTACACCCAGACCACACACACACCAGTATACCATATAACACTCCACCAGTACACCCAGACCACACACCAGTATACCATATAACACTCCACCAGTACACCCAGAACACACACCAGTATACCATATAACACTCCACCAGTACACCCAGACCACACACCAGTATACCATATAACACTCCACCAGTACACCCAGAACACACACCAGTATACCATATAACACTCCACCAGTACGCCCAGACTACACACCAGTATACCATATAACACTCCACCAGTACACCCAGACCACACACCAGTATACCATATAACACTCCACCAGTACACCCAGAACACACACCAGTATACAATATAACACTCCACCAGTACGCCCAGACTACACACCAGTATACCATATAACACTCCACCAGTACACCCAGACCACACACACACCAGTATACAATATAACACTCCACCAGTACACCCAGAACACACACCAGTATACCATATAACACTCCACCAGTACACCCAGACCACACACCAGTATACCATATAACACTCCACCAGTACACCCAGACCACGCACCAGTATACCATATAACACTCCACCAGTATGCCCAGACCACACACCAGTATACCATATAACACTCCACCAGTACACCCAGACCACACACCAGTATACCATATAACACTCCACCAGTACACCCAGAACACACACCAGTATACCATATAACACTCCACCAGTTATAT
>NC_135218.1:24052247-24057247 GCF_052324685.1 Brachyhypopomus gauderio | reverse complement strand
GGAACCACTCTGGTCTCTGGTCACGGGCCGCGTTCCTGACGCGTTCCTGCCGTTGCAGATATGTTTATTCTGCTTGTCAATCCTACAGTGGCTCACATCTCTGTGTTTGCCATTAAACACAGACTCATCAGACCATCTAAATCTTTACTGCTGTAAATCAGATATCAGAGCACTGTAAATCACTTATAGCAAATATCTGATTAGACGGCGTTGTCTGATTTATGAGCCATGGCCGTTATATAAGCCAAATGATGTAATTCAGGGCATTTCAGCAACACCAGACTGGTATCAATCCGCAGTGCTACAACCTGAGCCATGTGACCCGTTGTGGGCTTTGTTTATAATGAAGGCACAGTCGGGTTTACACTTGTTCATTAGAGGGATGGACAGATGTGAGTGATGTCATCGGCAGGTCATAAGCCCCGTCTCCCGCGCCGCCTCCTACACCCCATCAGCCTGCCCCGCCTCCTCGCCCCGCCTCCTCGCCCCGCCTCCTAGCCCCGCCTCCTCGCCCTGCCTACTCGCCCCGCCTCCTCGCCCTGCCTCCTAGCCCCGCCTCCCCGGCCCGCCTCCTCGCCCCGCCTCCTCGCCCTGCCTCCTCGCCCCGCCTCCTAGCCCCGCCTCCCCGGCCCGCCTCCTCGCCCCGCCTGGTCCTCTGGCTGCTGAGTGCTGCAGTATCTCAGGATGAGGTCACGTTCATCAGCAGTTTGGACCGCCACGCCTCTCTGGACCGGAGTGATGGAAGAAAGAGTGTGTGTGTGTGTGTTTGTGTGTGTGTGTGTGTGTGTCTGTCTGTCTGTCTATTATGTTTTCTGTTTATTGAAACCTGTAAAATGATTATGGTAGCATTTAGAAGAAAATCTGAAATATTAATATTACATATAGACAAAACATTTGGGATATTCATCATCATCCAAGTTTTGAAGGTTTGGCAATATTTGAATCATTAAAATAGAATCACTTTGAATAGCAACGTTGAGGAGGAAACTTTAGAACTCTCCAAAAATAAAACTGCAAACTCAACTTCAAAATAAATTCGTCCTTGTGTGTGTCTACAAAAAAAAGTTTGTTGCGATCCTGTCACCCCGTCAGAAATGGAGCGTGGCGAGACTCCCCCCCCCCCCGGCAGGACCCTGACCTTGCGATGGCCGTGGTGGTACCAGTGGGAGGCGCGACGGGCGTCCGGCGTGGCTGTCAGCAACGCCGTCACCAGCAGGGCGCGAGGACGTAGAGGCCAGGGGCCTCCGCACCGCCCTGTGAAGACCCAACACTGCGGACGTAGGACCAGGGGTCTCGCACCGCCCTTTGAGGACCCAACACTGCGGACGTAGAGAGGAGGTGAAGGTCACGTGAGATGTGCAGGACTAACACTGCATACTGACACCATCATTTACTGCAAGTTTAGTCATATGCATAGAAAGGCCCGACATCCTGTGACATGAACCTTTGACTGCAGGAGATGGTTTCAGGCCTGTTGGTAGTGGTAGACTTTGTGGTAGTGGCAGATATGGTTGTAGTTGAAATACCACCACGTTCCTCCCCTAAAACCCCTCTGGGTTGATGAGGAACCATCTCTGCCTTTTCTAGTGACTCTTGGCATGATAACAGCTGCTTACGAATGTCATCCGACTCTTTGTAATGTAGTGCCTATATGAGTGTTTCTCTCTCTTTGTCTCTTTCTCTCTCTCTTTCCCCAGTCCCAGTAATCAAGCTTGTTCTAAATGCCACCGCCTGACTGCCCCCCCACTGTGGCCCTGCCCCTTTTAGCGTTACCCTGAGACAAACTGGTTCCTCCATGGTGGCGTTCAGGAAGACGTCAATCAGTCCCGCCGTCCCACAGCCCGAGAGAGGCCTGCAGTTCCCGCAGGTCCCGTACTGCCTGCTGTCCTACACCGCTGCATATCGAGAGAGGGGAGGGGGGCTGTTGTTTTCTTTCCTTTCTTTTCATCCACCCCCTCCCCCAAAACGGCGTCCCCTGAACACAGCAGCCATCTGTGGTATCCGTCTCTGGCGACCCTGTCGAGGCTTTACGTAACGCTCATACGGGGGCGCCGCATATTTGATGTGTCATATTATCAAAGGGTCAAATTAGTGCTACGGAAGAGAAGAAACGAAAAGATTTATGTGGGCCAAAACACACATCTAGTGCGGATATTTTCATCCAGGACTCAAGGCGGTGAGAGCGGGTCCAACTCTGATGCCGCGCCGGCTGACGCGAGACATCGCTTCACTTCCTGGATGTGTCCTGCTTCCGTCTTCAAGGGCCCTTCACCTGACGCCCTACACCCTACAGCCGTGAGTCCCTCTGCCACCTCACACGCTACGCTGATCGCATGTTGCATTCTTGTTCTCTGTACGAGAGCGAACACAAGAAAGTGCAGAGAAACACATGTGGTTCCTCTCCGAACCGTTTCTGGTAACAACAGCCGTGCACTTCTGCTATAAATATTTGGAATGCTGTATTTTGGAATCTGGGTTTGGTGTCTGGGATGATACAGTGGACGTTTTAAGTTGATTTTGTCCCAGGGGCCACAGTGAGACAGATTCTAAACTTGTTAAAGATGGCACAGAACACACAAATTATTTCAGGAATGGTAACAAACGCTGCCACAGCTTTGAGTCATTTAGTTTCCAAAAATCAATGGATCAGCATCTGGCCTGCGTCCGACTTCGAACAGCTTAGTCAGAAAAGCAGGACGAAAAATTAATTGAATCCCAGTTTCTTTCACTAGTTTTGAAAGACAGCAGGCAGGCACAGTCCTGTCTAAGAAACGGGCAAACCGCAGGACTTACGGGACCTAAGAGGGGTGTAACAAGAAGCAGTTGCACATCAAAGCTCGACCTTGAGTTAACATTGTGCTTTAGAAACCCGTGACACACCCAGGAACGCACCGCTCCTTCTCTGATTGGCTGAGCCAGCAAAGACTCCGCCCACACGGCAAACACTGCCACGGGAAGGTGAGGCACGAGTCCTGGGACGCTCTTTCCCTCCAAGGCAGGACACCTGAGGATGAACCTGTTCATTTGCAATCATCAAAAAGCAATCAGCTTGCATACCTTAATTATTCTAATGCCATATATCACCAGAGTGGTGCTGTAAGGTGTTTGTGAGAGACATAATGCCTGTGAATAATTGATATTCTTTCGCGCAGTTGTTCACATGAAGCAGGAGGCGGAGCAGGTTGTTGCCTGTAAGGTAAGCGTGTAGGGGGCGGGGCAGGGGTGTGGGGGAGGGGAGAAACGTGGGGGGGGTGGGGATTGTTTCAGCGCAAACGTTTGCCAAACGTTCCACTCCTCAGAAAGACAAAAATTATCATTATTCTAGAACTGTGAAATTTAATTTCTTATCTATAAATATTCAAACTTTCAGCCGGTCCCTTTTTAATTAGCATTCCTGGCAACAAACACACAGAGGTGATCCCCCCCCCCCCCCCCCCCCCCCCTGACAAATTACCATGGCTCTTCCGGCTGGCACACGGCGAAGGGAAATAAATAAAGGGTGCAGCTTCGCCACAGCAGACAGTACAACTGCACCATGAAACCGTCACATATCGCTAAACGGGTCTGTGTGCAGTGGAAGGTGAGCCAGCCAATCCCTCCCACACACTCTCCTGCAGAACCAGGTGTGGCACCAGCCCCGGGGCCCGCACGCTTCCTACCTCACCGGCCTGATAAATTAAAAGTAATGGTTCTTCCGTTTGTAGCAGGTCTGTCCTCCTGAGGCCGGGAGCCCCAGCCAAGCGGGACCTCGTGTCCACTGAACCTCGCTGCGATTAATGCCGCGCGGGCGAATCCCGTTTGACTAGAATTTGTCGTGAGGATCTCATCTCCGCGACGGCGTGGATGTTGTCACGGGGCGCGTTGCACCATGCCCGACGGCAAACCTGCGAGGGCCCGACGCTGCCTTGTGTTTTAATGGGTGCCTTCACACTCACCTGTACCTGAAGTCCCAACGAAACACCATTTGACTAGACAAGAGGGAGAGAGAGAGAGAGAGAGAGAGAAAATAGAGAGCAATTTCCTGATTCTTTTCACCTCCTGAGGTGTCCTGGTTCCAATAATAATTCAGTAGCCTTGTTTCAGCATTAATCAAAAGTCAGAGGAGGTGTCAGGATAGGACGCCACCTTCCCCTGATGTTCACACCCCCCAGCATGTCAAGACACGAAGCAGATTCTTCACTGGCCTTCGCAAACCAGCAGGGGAAACACATACGCACACGCACACACACTCACTGACACACACATACTGATACACACACACACACACACACACACACACACACACATAGTCCCACATCTGAAATTACTATTTGAGGAGAGAGAGTGGTAGAGTGAGTAGTGGGGGTTAAAATGCCAGCCTGTGTCCAATCACTTGAACAGCGCACTTGAAGCACCAGTAACCAGGGCCCAATAATGACACGTCTCTCGGCCCCTAACGGGAGCAGTGGTCCGGCTCTTTTGGGGGACGCCGTGCACCTCTGAGTGCGGTGGATATATTTGCACAGCGGAGCAGGTTTTTTGCATATTGCATGCAGGCCTGCCATTGAGACATTTCACATCAGCCCACGGGAAGGGTTATTAACACAAACTGTGAGTTACGGTCACTTTTCTACACCCCCCCAAATGATGTCAGTCGAAGTTACACATAGGCAAAGGGGCCTGTGGGGGCTACAGAATCATCTGTGGTCATCTACAAGCCCTATAAGTGATGCAATCACCAGAGCATTCCTATAGGCACTCATATTTTACAATAGTGAGACTTACATATATGGGCAAATGATTCAATGGTAACCTACCTGAGATGTAATCCAGATCTCTAATCCATACCTGTAATCCAGTATTTGGCCTGGGGATGATCGTACAAAGATGTTTTTAATTTGGCCAGGGTGTCAGATCAATGACGTCTGTTTAGAGGAGTGAGAGAAAGACTGACTAACGATTTGATTATCGAGGAGAAACAAAGTTAAAAGATGTTGAAAGGAATTCAGTGGACATGACAT
>NC_135218.1:24032247-24049747 GCF_052324685.1 Brachyhypopomus gauderio | reverse complement strand
ATTATACAGTGGGTTTATCGGAACATAATCTCGTCATAGTCCAGGGACCGACAACACCGGGTGGATGTGGCAACATACCTCACACAGGGCAACAGAGCAACCTCACACAGGGCAACAGGGCAACCTCACACAGGGCAACAGGGCAACCTCACACAGGGCAACCTCACACAGGGCAACAGGGCAACCTCACACAGGGCAACCTCACACAGGGCCACCTCACACAGGGCAACAGGGCAACCTCACACAGGGCCACCTCACACAGAGCAACCTCAGCTGCCCCCAATATATCCCAATGTTACCCTCCTAATGTCAGAGGTATTCGGTGGGCTTAACACTGGGAGAAGGAGAGAGAGGGGAATGACATAGAAAAAGAAAGACAGCAACAAAGGGAAAGACAAATAGGAGGAGAGAGTGATAGAGAAAGATTGATAGAAAGAGAGGAAGAGAGAGAGAGAGAGAGAGATGGCAAGAGTGGGAAGGGTAGTGATAAAGAGCCTGAAGTTCTCTCAGAAACTTTGTAGAGTTTGTACCGATTGTAGA
Source organism: Brachyhypopomus gauderio (assembly GCF_052324685.1). NCBI lineage: Eukaryota > Metazoa > Chordata > Actinopteri > Gymnotiformes > Hypopomidae > Brachyhypopomus > Brachyhypopomus gauderio. The sequence continues at coordinate 24,049,207 of NC_135218.1, read as the reverse complement.
GATTGTAGAGTTTGTAGAATTTGTAGAGATGGTAGAAATTTAGAGTTTTTTTAGAGATTGCGTAGTTTGCAGTTCATAAAGATTGTAGAATTTGTAGAGATTATATAATTTGTAGTTTTGTAGAGATTGTAGAATTTGTAGTTTTGTAGAGATTTCAGAGTTTGTAGACATTGTAGAAATTGTAGAGTTTGTAGAATGTGTAGTTTTGTAGAGATTGTTGGATAATTATTATTCTATGACTGATGTTTTTCCTCTGTGACAAAGGAATGTTAGATGCAAATTAAACATGATTCCGATTTACACTGGCGTTCTCATCCATCACACTTGCACACACATACACACACACGCACACACACACACACACACACGGTCGAAAAATTGCAAGCCCTTACTTCAGCAGACAAAAGTGCTAACAATAGATGAATTAAAGGTTACCGACAATATATGATGAATGTCATACCACAACAAATTGCACAGAACGATCCTAATGAACTCTTCTGCAGCAAACCAGCGGTCAGTCAATAATTAGAGGTGGTAGACTCCCTGTCCTGCTGCCTTGCCCACTGCTGGTCTCTGCTTTAATTGCACAGGTTAGATTGTTCCTAGTGGTTAGACTGTTCTTATGCGATTAGATTGACATTAAGATGTGTGCGTTCCAATTTTATGATAATCTCCATTTAATTAGCCTCAAAGGTAATATTGAATTTTTACAGCTAATTTGATGCAATATGGACCAACACAGTTTTAAGTTTAGTTTCTGTCTGTCTTTTCTTCTTCCTCTCGCTCCCTCACTCTCTCTCCTTTTCATTCTGCTTTTTATGTTTGCTTGAACTTATGCATATGGGATTTTATTTCCTTTGATCCCCTATAAAAGTCCCTGCTGTACATAAAGCGGCAGAGGAGTCTGACAGGGAGGAGTCTTCGTTTGTTTTCACCGCGGAGACATAATCACACAAATAAGACATCAAAGATAGATCGAGAATTTAAAATATGCGGTATAAAAAAATTATTCTGATTGCTCTGGGATGGAGAAGAGGAAAAATATTCCCTAGAAGTATCCAAGTGAATGAGATCAAAACTCAATAACACCGGTAGCTACCAACACACACACACACACACACACACACTCAGCACAGAAACCAGGCGAGGAACAGAAGGAGAGGTGACACAAACGAGATTACTTTGCTCTGTAGAGGCGTGGCCATGTTATTCCATCCCGCCTCTTTCTAACGAGGGCACCTCCCACACGTCAAGCCTCCTGGTGGACGACGATCTACCCCGGGGCTCGTTTAGACCCTGCTCCTTGGCCCGTCCTGTAAGGTGGACTGTTCTGGGCACCTGACCCTCCCCGCAGTCACCGCGTGGCAGTGCCCGAGCAAACAAACGTGCCCCGCAACTCCAAACTGCTTTGAGCTCCAATCGCCCACAGCATCTTCATGCGTGTCTCAGTGGGACACCGAGATCCCTACGTCATGGAAAATACCTCCAATATGGCAAATCTGGCCCTGCGGAGACACGCGCTGCCAGCCAAACATACCAAAGGCCAAAAACACTGCAAAGCACAGAGCTCCAGTCCAGGCAGATTAACCCGCCACATTCCTCCTTTTAAAAGTCATTCAGACGACTTTGTGATTTAAAATCAGAGAATATGGGACACAGTAGCATACACAAAAAAGAGAGATGGACCCAAAAACTACATGGAAAAAAAAAAACTTTGTGAGTCTTAACATTTGTTAAGAGCGACAGGCAGCATTCAAAGTGCAACCCATCTTGCCTAATTAACAATTTGAAAGATAAAAGCAGTTTATTAAATCAATCAGGATGATTTCTGTTTGTGGGTCCCTGCAGATAAGCCCATTTGCATATTAACTTTGTGATGCTAACCTACATAGGACTGAAATTACAGTGGCCAGCTTCAATGTAAATATATTGCAGACTGCTATACATGTTTTAAACTTTCATTACGTCCACTCTCTGGTGGATTTTTAGTTCATTAAAGTATAAATACACAAATAAATAAGTAAACGGATAAAAAGATAAACAAATGAATAAACAAATACAGATAGCTGGATAAACTCAAATTCTTGCTGGTGTCTGACGCAAATTTCTATCTGGATTCCTAATTGATTATTAGATATTCTAAACACAAAATGAGAGTCTGAATTAAAATAAAATGAACAAACATGCTGTAAATAAACCCAACAAGAGCTCTTGACGCGATGGCCACATTGTAAACTGGATAATCAAGAGACTCTTTGCCAAAATGTCTCCCAGCAGCAAGCATCCAGGAACATGTTGGGTTGAATAAATGCAAAATTGCAGTGTCTCGCTGTTCCTACATTACAATATACCAAATCCATTAATTCTGTTTCCGTGCTGACATTCGTCTCATAATTCAAGTAGCTGCGGACTGAATTTCGAACGCACGCAATCCAGTCAAAGTCAATAAAACCAGGCGGATTTATGAAATAACTCTGCAAAATGTGCCTTCCACGACCCCTGCTACACTAAACCAAACGTCAGATCCTCTGGTCTGGTAATATGAGAAGCTGCAGTGGCATCTTAATCTGAATAAAGAATCAAAAGTGTTTGTCTTGGTCAAGACGACGAAGGGCATTTCAGAGCAGAGCAGCAGGGGACGAGTGACCTGACTGCATCTGTTTTAATATTGATCAAGGTCATTTGTTTACTTGCAGTGGAGAGCGCTTTTTTTTATTATTATTATTATTCATGATATTTGTCTCTTGTGCCCCGAAGACCCACACAGCAATCAGCTCAGAGAGACTCATCTCGTGCGTTTAGTGCCGCTGTTGTAACGAGAGGACCCTCGATAAGACAGGCTCTCTCCAGCTCTGACAACACATTCCTCTCTTTCCTGCTCTCCAATCACTTTACGTAGCTCAGGGTTCATTTGTCCTAATAAATAACATCACAAACATATTAAAATCTCTCCAAAATCATATCGGTGCGAGGTCTGATGTATCCACATTACAACGCTTTATATTAAATTACATATTTCATTTACGGATGGATGTTAGGAGCTTTCTGATTTACCCATTTTTAATACGTCACCCCCTTTAACTCAGACAGAGGCAGTAATATGATTAATGTAAATGACGTTTCATTGTCTCTTCTTATTTACATTCCACTCTATTGACAAAAGTTCACGGTGAGTTATGGGGTGGGCTGTTTAATTATTGTATTAGCTAACCACAGCCACGTACGGCCGGACGTCTCCTTAGCACTCTGAGATAATAACTCCAGCATTTCAGTCTTAATAATAAAGCTGAGAGCAAACATATTGACTGTTCTTGCAAGTAAAGTTTCTTGATGCTACTGGGCACTGGGGGGGGTGGGCGTGTTCACAAGCTCGTCGCCATGAATATTCTAGTGAAGGAGAGCTGGGTTACAATGTCTATGAAATGAACGGATGAGTTCCATTTCAGACTTGCGTCCAGAGTTAATACAGAGAATGTGTCATAACACAGAACTATTATTTAATGTTCATTTCAAATGAACACAACCCAGGATCAAGATTAAATTACATAGTACAACAGTATCTCTGGCCTATTCTCTCTCTCTCTCTCTCTCTCTCTCTCTCTCTCTCTCATGACCTCAGGCCTATAACCTAAAGTGAATGAGGAGCACTATTCTAGCTTTAGTTGTGATACAGTCCTGAATCTGATTTTATTTATTCCGGTGTAATCCAGAAGTATCCCATATATTGAATGTTTTACAGTGATTCTGAAAGTCACATTTCAGACATAATGTTTGCTCGTTTGTAAATAAATATTTACAGAGAATACTGCTCAAAGGACAGGCATGTTGGCATGACATTTGACCTTTTGAGAAGGCCTGGAAACACTTCAACTTTGTGAAGTACAGCCTATGCAAATGTTAGGGGATACATTGCTTGACAGATATATTTTGACAGATAAGATTTTGTTCCATTAAATACTGCAATTTCTTCCAAATTACTGTCAAATTACTGTTTTTGGAAGGAAAATTTTTTAAACACGATACTACTGTTTTAACTCCGGTAGAGTTCATTGTTCGTTGGATCAACCCTGATGTTCAGTGCCAGGTCTCATGCTTCTCTCCACGAGTCTCTATCGTTACTCTTTAAATACAAGTCATGTGACCACCTAATCACCACCTCATTTAGTAGAAAGAGGTGTGTCTCTGTTGGGATTCCACAGATGCTGGAATGCAACGTTCACCACAGAGAAGAAATCTTGGAGTCTTCTCCAGTTTTTCCACAGCTGTATAATGGAATCATATTACTAATTAGAATTAGTAATGACAGTTCCTACACAGCATTATGTGTAGCAGCCACGACACCTAATCCTAGATCAGCACTCCTGGTAGTTTTAAAACAAATATAGGAACTAAACGAAGCATTATGAAGACTCACAGGATACACACATTGTGTAACATCTGGGACCTCTGGGACCAAGTCATATATATAAGTCATAAATACGTCACTCATACACCAAGTCAGTCATATATATAAGTCAGTCATATATAAGTCACTCATATATAAGTCACTCATATATAAGTCAGTCATATATAAGTCAGTCATATATAAGTCACTCATATATAAGTCAGTCATATATAAGTCAGTCATATATAAGTCACTCATATATAAGTCACTCATATATAAGTCACTCATATATAAGTCAGTCATATATAAGTCAGTCATATATAAGTCACTCATATATAAGTCAGTCATATATAAGTCAGTCATATATAAGTCACTCATATATAAGTCACTCATATATAAGTCACTCATATATAAGTCATTCATATATAAGTCGCAGTCACAGTTTCCTATATTCCCCTTTTTGCTTAAATGGAGAAAGAGAGAGAGAGATCTGGGAACAGAAGCACTATGCCAGGTAACTACGCCCGGTAACTACGCCAGGTAACTGTCTAACAGCGGCTCACACAGGTAGCCCAAAGCCTCCAGCTCATGCAGTTCTCTGCTTGAAAGCTTCTTGCTTTCCTTTCTCCTTCCATTCCTCTCTTAATCCTTATCATACCCTCTTCTGTCCTCGGTCAGTCAGGCATCACAAGGGACACCTAAGCCTGTTTTTCTTTCCCTTTTGGAAGGGAGGGGATGGCTAGATTGCTCCTCATTACCCACAATCCCCATAACTACCTCTGGCACGGTCCTTAGCCGAACCCGGCTGCCGATGCATACCCTCGGACTAATCAGGACCGTGTGCTGGATAATAGGTGTGTGCCGTCACCTTTCGACCGCAGGGAGGCTGGACGCCACAGGCCGGAGAACAGGGACAGTTTCGGCCGCCGGACTTAATGGCCACGGCTTGTTTGGTGCTCTAATTGCTCGTAGGCGGATTCTTAAATATCAGTGCAACTGTTCACGCTTGGGGAAGCCCCCATCACCCTCCACACCCATACCACCACCACCACCACCAACCCCCCTCCAAACATTTCTACTGTACGTTCCAGAAATGTCTCAGCAGCAAAGAGAGGCCAATTAAAGCCCAGAGGGATTAAAAAACATGCGCGCGCACACACACACACACACATAGACACTCTCACACACATTCACACACAAACACACTCACACAAAGAATTTCAACTTTTCCCACTTTTATTAAGGAGATAGGAAAAAAGAAGACACGAATAATTCCAGTGTGATGATTTAAAGAACGAGAGTGTAGGCTGGTTGTACAGTGATTTGACAGTTGAACCTCAAAGGCAAAGTCAGCCATGTTTGAGAGACTAGAAGACTAGCAGAGGGTGTCCCATAGTACCAGGCAGTATGCGATGAAACCTTTTAAGACCCTTGCAGCTTTAATGAAAATGTGGCCATTTCCTCATTTGGAGACATTAACTGACAAATCTTTCTTATAACTCTTTGGCTGATCTGATGTTATGGTAACATCCACTTTGTACTGGACAGCAACCCAAGAAGCTCATTTATTAAGTCAAACATTGTAATGTAATAACATTGTGTCTTAATGTGGTTGAAGTTGTAGCAGGCATCGCAAACTCTGATGAACATCTACAGTAGATCACTCAGGCCTGATCGTTCTGCATCTAAAAATGTCCATCTCTGTATCCCTGGATTAGAGGTCCAGCTCCTCCCACTCAACATTTAATTGTTACACCATATTTATCCCACTGATAAAATGGTGTCACAGGCCAGCCAGGTGGAGCGATGCATGTGAGGTCTGTTACAGACCATGAGCTGTCACGTGACGGTGTAATAGGGTGAGGATGTTCACGGCAAAGCACAAGGAGTTGTGTGTGGCTGAGGACATTGTGACATCAGAATGCTGCACTATGACATCAGAATGCTGCTCTTTGAAATCAGAATGCTGCACTATGACATCAGAATGCTGCACTATGACATCAGAATGCTGCTCTTTGACATCAGAATGTTGCACTATGACATCAGAATGTTGCACTATGACATCAGAATGCTGCACTATGACATCAGAATGCTGCTCTTTGACATCAGAATGTTGCACTATGACATCAGAATGTTGCACTATGACATCAGAATGCTGCACTATGACATCAGAATGCTGCTCTTTGACATCAGAATGCTGCACTATGACATCAGAATGCTGCTCTTTGAAATCAGAATACTGCACTATGACATCAGAATGCTGCACTATGACATCAGAATGCTGCTCTTTGACATCAGAATGTTGCACTATGACATCAGAATGTTGCACTATGACATCAGAATGCTGCTCTTTGGCATCAGAATGTTGCACTATGACATCAGAATGCTGCTCTTTGACATCAGAATGCTGCACTATGACATGAGAATGCTACAATGTGACATGAAAATGCTACTTTAAGGTCCTGTTTTCTCTGCCCCTCCTCTCTCCAACTACCATTAGAACTCTTGAACCTCAACTGTCCAGCTCTTGTCTGAAGGGTCACATTACTCCACTGTCTGGTGGTTTTCATGCTGTGAAAAACATCAGATTATCATGGATTGCTTATTAACTGATGAGTTAGATCAGATCTGTCAAAACAAGATAATTCTGAACAGGGTCTCACACACACCGAATGATGGAAATTCAGAATCATAATACTCCACTGGGAATGAGAAGACAATAATATGTCTGATTTGCTCGTCCCAAATCAATGTACTGCTGCAGAAGCAGAGATTCAAAGTCCAATGAGAGCAGTTTCTGGCACTATTCAGACTGCATGTTTTGAAACTGCATTTTTCACTAAGGACTTCACAAAGTCCCATAATGGCAGGTGAGAACAGTAATAATCATCTTTCCCCTTCTCAAGGCCCTAGGAACAATGACTTTATGAATCGAGAACATTTGTACCCTTCCAAGAGCCACAGCTCAAGAAAGCCCTTCCTCCTGACTTCATTGTATCCAACAGAACTGTGATTTTGTCAACTTGATCAGTGTGATACTGGTCCCATAGTGTTTCTTGGTCTGCCTAACTGTTCTGCTAGACTTAAACACAAGAGTAGAAAATAAGAGCCTTAACTATCCGTTGTGTGTGAGGAGTATACGGTTCCCATATCTGCCCAAGTGCAACGGCGTCCCCCGAGGTGAAAATGACCCTTTGTTCTTTAATCTATGTGTGCTTTCTGCTGCTCCCTCCTATATCGTAGGCTTTAGAAAATTATTACTACTTATCAAATTAATGAGAAAAAAATCTTTCCCAGACTCCTCACTTGTCCAATGTGAATCATTAGCGTTGAATATGTAAAACCTTCTGAGGAAATTAATATTTTATTTGTGACAAACACACGTGTGGGATCTAGCTTGGCTGCGTGGCGTAGTAACATGTACTCAGACCACGGCGTCTAATAAAACGCACTAGAGGCGAACAGAAAGAAGTCTAACTGGTACAGAGTTGCCACTGTACCGATGTTCGTAGGTCTAGAAGTTCAGAGAGTGAAAAATCCATTTCTCCGAACCTGTATTCCATCTTGAACGACTTGTTACCGGAATGATATTTGAAAATCCGACCAATGAGGCTGTTCTAAATACAGCTCTCATCCCCTGCCTATGTTTGTTCCTGTAGTGCTTGGCGGAGTATTCTAGGTTTACAACATATGTCATATCTTCTTCCCCCGTCCTGGGTATTGATTACAGAGAGCGGAGAGAAGATCAATATGATTGACTTGCCATAAATGAATTAAAGCCAACTGCCGTCAATGAGAGGGAGGCACAAGATTTAACGTAAAGCTCCAAACAGGCCACGCTGGTAAGCAGGGACATAAAATGCAAACCTGAAAATGGTGGCTGTGCCATGTCGTTAGTAAAGCTACGTGTAACGAGGGTGTGAGATGAACCAGGACACAAACGCGTAGGTGAGCAACGTTTATTACGGGAAATGATTATTATATTATTATTAAAGCAAGGATATACCAACCAGAAGACATAAGTACAGAAAGTGAATCAGCAGATGCAAAGGGCACGCAGAGAAACAGTGCAGTATGGCACGCAGGTTAATGGCCGATAACGCAAGACAGGGAGTGGAATATACATACAGCTAAATTAACGGGAAATGAGACACTGGTGCAAATATCGAGGCAGGGAAAGTAAAAACCACGAGACGGGGCAGAGTCAAACGAATCAGAAGCCAGTTTGATAATGTTGTGGATACTGCAATGCCAACACTATTTGGGATGTGTTGCATTTCTTACTTACAGTATCAAAGAAAAAAACTATTCTCTAGCATTATTCTCTATCGTTATTCTTTTATTAAATGTTCACTAAACCCTGTTTAGTGATGAGATTTTCATCGTTCTCAGTAAAGGAACATGTTTTATTTAAATGAATGCAGAAAAATAAATAAAATAGATATTCAACATCATTCATCAATTCAATTTACCATCCTGATTGCTGGAGGATATGTTGAAAAAGACAACATCTCCTGTGTGTGTGTGTGTGTGTGTGTGCCTGAATGAGCCTGTGAGGCTACCTGAACTGCACTCTGTCTGGTAGAATTACCTGTTCACCCCACCCGGAGGCTCTCACTGCAAATCAACACGGTTAGAACGGCGTAAAGCCACTGGGCACATTCACTCTGGGTGTGTAATTACGGTGCGTCTCCTCTGAAATGTGTCCCCCATATGAGCACGGCAACAATGCCGCAGGAATAACTACCGTTGCACATGTTATTAATGTATTTGCACAGCTTTTGTTCCGGGATGCTTAACGCTTTCTTTGTGAAACAAGAGGTACTGACAGAGTGAGTGACGCCGGTCACGATTTCTCCCCTAAACTGAAGGTGTTGGGGCAATTAAATCAAAGACCCGAGTGAGGTGAACTTTATGTAGAATTATTCATGGGTCATCTAGACAATATGCTAGCCATCTGTTGTCGTCTACAGCCTTCCGTGTGGGAGTGAGGGAGGGAGAGAGAAGAGAGGGAGAAAGAGAATGGAGAGAGAGAGAGAGAAAAGGCTCTAGGCCACATTGTTCAGCTCTAAGCAGGTCACATTGTGTTTTTCAGCTATATTTAGGTCAAGCCTTTCCATTGCGAACACGAGCGTACTTGATACACACACATACTGTGCACAAACATACACACAACCTCCGTGATCAGACGGTTAATGTCGGCGTGGAGTGATGCCACACACCTGTGAGGCACACCCTCATCCATCCCCGGAGTATTTCTGGGTATAACGCAGGAGGCGCTGACACCCGAGCAGCGATGGTGGTATGGACCATGGATGGGTTACTGAACAGGCCGGAGGGGATGGTGTCCATGGGTCTCTGACTGCCAGGGGCCTCACAGGGCCTCAGACCACAGAGCCTGGGGCCGCTCACAGACTGTGCAAACATCACTCGAGATGTAAAACAGAGATCCCAAGATTGTGTACAAATCACTAAATCAATAAATAAAAAAAAGAAACAAAACATATCCCCGGGTTCCCAAGCCTCTGCCCACTGAGTTCTGGGGCCCCTGCGACTGTCCACCCACAAGCCCAGGAAATAAGTTCAACTCTTGCAAATATTAACAGCAAGCAACTACACATACACCCTAGCATGACTGCAAAGAAACTACAGGAACTGTACGGTGACCCGTGAGCCGTCCCTGGTCTGGAAGAAGCAGGGAGGCGGAGTCATAAGTGGATCAGACCCTGAGCGTATCAGACGCAGCCAACGAGACGGACACAAACACACCCCCCCACCCACCCCTCCACCCTTGAACGTGGACCCATAATGGCGGATGAGCAACTTCTAAGGGCGGTGTCATTTGCACCTTAGCCGCCGGCGATAATGAGAATATTAATACGACATTGGGATATAAACCACGCAAATGCAGCACACGTGTAAAATGCAGGAGGCAAGATCAGACAGAAATGCAGTGATGTCGGGAAAAGTGGGGGAAAAGTGGCGATGTGTAAAACAACTTAAATTCACACATGGACTAATGGCTAAGTGTCAGAGCTAAAGATAGAGCACTACCTTCCAACTCTGCCCATATTTAATCATATCTTGTAATGCCGTATGATTTCTAAGAGCCGGTAGAAATAGCCACGACCCCCATTATGTGCTGTTATGATCATGAATAAACCCCCTTTGCTAATTTTCTCTCATAGTAGATTAACGAATGTTATGATCTTACAATAAAACATATTAATTAGGCTACGTTGTCATAAAGTAGGCTCATATTTCACAGCTGTAGGCGATTTAGTGCTTTGACTCCTTGTAACGTTTCAGGGACCATTTCACCTGAGATGGATCAGAAGGGATAAAATGAAGTTTTTTTGTGTGCTGTAGGTCATAATAGTTCCTGTTGTCATGCCTGGGTCTTGTGTCTCCTCTATGGTACACTCTACATGCACTTTACACTTTTGTAGGTGTACGGTTTGGGCTTGTTATACTCGGTACCTGTGGACCAGTTTGTGGCAGAGCCTCCTCCAGTGGTGAAGAGCACGGCTGACAGACCTTCTCACCTGCTCATGGTGACATGGCTCCAGTTTTGTTCTCCAATGCCTACAGGGCACCATAAAGTGTGTGTGCCTAATAAAATGAGTGTTAACTGCAGGTGCTAGGTACATGTTTTAAAGTGAGTGGGTAGAGATTGTATAAGTGTCTGCCAGGAGCCTTCAGAAATCATTAGGTTGTGTGTGTGTGTGTGTGTGTGTGTGTGTGTGTGTGTGTGTCACAGGTGTGCAATTCTCCTTTTCCCCCATCTCTCTTTGACAATGTGTCTAATTGATTGGTTGCGGCTCATACAGGAAGGTCACACTGTGTGTGCAGGTGTGTGTGCAGGTGTGTGTGTGTGTGTGTGTGTCCGGGTCTGGGAGAGGTGTGCACTGTGTAAATGCACATTAGTGCTGTGAAATGGGGATCAGGTCTGGTGAGCCCAGGGGAGACGGCACAGACACCGCAGCGGTGTGACTTCATACGGTGCCGACAGACTGCAGCGTAAATGTCAAAGGCACCGGTGCGGCCCGGAGCGCCTGTGTACGGGTATCGGCGCGTGCGCGCGTGCGCGCGGGGCGGGCGGGCGCTCGACCCAAGTGTTTTCCCAAGTTTTTCTCCGCTCACTTTCTTCCAGGTTGTCGACACTTCTGCTAACCGCCGCCTCAAAGCACTTACACGCCTGCATATCATTAAAAAGTACACGGTATTAAAAAAACCTCCTCCTCGCCTCTCTTCCCTTCGTCTTTCCTGTTTGAAGTTTCCATTCTCTCATAGAGTATTCACATAGTCAGGTTTGTTTAGGGATTACACCCCTGTCTTTGATCGCTGTTAATTAGACAGGCCCGGGCACCTATAGCTCGTTAGGGTGTGTAGGTTACGAGTGGTAATCTCCCACTGCTGGGCAGGGGAGGCTGGGATCCCCCCCCCCACACGCTGGGCAAGGTGAGCGTGCGGATAAAAGCGCACCCCCCTCTCCCTCCTGAGCGGATCGATACTGAGCCTTCCTCCTGTCTATGCGGGATCAAGAGTTTGATTCACAAAGGCTCTTTCCCGCATACGGAGCCAAACAAGGAGGTTCCAGAGCGGCCCGGGTCCCGCTCCGCTGCTGGCCACGCCCACTTTCCCCCCAAAACTCTCTCCGTTCCCTCTTCAACTTACTCCAAACTGCTCTGCAGCTATTTCTAACCGCATTAACACATGCACACACCACACTAACATCAGGAAATCACTGTGCATTTATATTCCATAATATAAAACACAAAAATCTCCTGGAAATTCACATAGAAACCTATATAATCATCATCAACAACAATGCTGTAATTCTGTATTAAAGTTTCTTGATAAGTCATGTTTTATTGGACACTGATATCACACTGTAAACAAGGTCATCTGGCCGGATTACGCCACTGGCCCATATTCTGAAGGGCTGAACATGTTTACAGTAGTGAGTGATTTTGTGGCCTTGTTTGGATATTATATGTGGATGTCCGCATCACCGTGGCTACAGGTGAGGGAGGTGACACCTGTCTGTCTCACACGTGTGTCTACACACACACACACACACACACACAAACACACACGCACACACACTCGCATGCACACACACACACACGCGTGCACACACACACACATGCACACACTCGCATGCGCGCACACACACACACACACACAGCCACGATTCATATAGGAAATATGGGGAAAAGAAAAGTCACTTCAAGTCTGGCGTGCCACACGTTTGGCGTGATTATATGACCCTTTTAGCAAGTCATTTTCCCTGGATTAGAAAAACAATCAATCCAATCACGAGGAGAGAGGCCTGATTTCTCCAGAAATCTCTTAAGAAGTTATTGGGCATCGGAAGGGGGGTGGGTTGGGGGGGGGGGGGTATATTTCTGTTCACAGTAATTCATTTATGTCTTCAAAACTGTTTGAGAGAACAGAGTTACTGTGCCTTTGTGGTGTTTAAAAAGCTTCTCCTCCTATGAAGAAAGCCAGTAAGAACACGTTATAAAGAGCTACAAAGAACGTGAGTGGTGGAGAGGGGGGTGGAGGTGGGGAGTGCTGGCGGGGGTGGGCGGGGGTGGCGTGCCTGATAAAGCAAATGAAGTAATTGACCTGTGCTGGGTATTAGCGGGCAGGAAGGTGGCCCGGCTTCAGAAGGCATGAATATTCGTCCACCGCGGGACGATCGCTCTCGCTGCCCGCGACATTGAAAGTTTCAGGCGGGACGCAGCGAAAGATTCCGCCGTTCATTTGTATGCAAATGTGGCTGTTACACAAATTAACCCTTGAACCGGGTGTCACTCCTCATCGGGGGGAACCTGCCCCAGTCCTCTCTGCCCCACGTGGAGAGGCCGTGTCACTCCAAATGCTTTATTTACCCCAAAGGAGGAATGTTGGCTGGCTGAAGGGGGGAAAGGGGAGTGCGCCCCCCCGCAAAAGAGCGTCGAGAGCTAATGCCGCTAAACTTGCTCTCATGTAGGAGGCAGCAACGATGGCAGGGGAGGAGGCATAGAGGCGGGGCATCGCACGCGGAGGCGGGGCATTGCACACAGAGGCGGGGCATCGTACGCGGAGGCTGGGCATTGCACACAGAGGCGGGGCATCGCACATGGAGGCGGGGCATCACACACAGAGGCAAGTCCACTAACTGAGGCAAGGCGCTGTTTAAGGCCGACCGCCAGGACAATGAGAAAACCCAGTTTCTGCTCTACAGCCCAGAGCCTAGCAACCCCATCACCACCATGACGAGACTCCTCCCCTCACGGAGGAACCGCCCAGCTGGAGCACCGAGCTCAGAGCTGCAGGGTTCGGACGGATTGAGTCCCACGTCCTGACTAGATGGTGTAGGTGACGTGGGCCTTCCTGTGGTGTGTCCACTGTAGTGGGGGTGTCGCTGGATTTCGTACCTTATGAGGAATCTGTGGTAAATTAGGGGGAGGAGCCTGAACCACACTGAGCAAAGAAAAGTGGGACATAGAAACCGAAAAAGTTTGGGCTGTGTGGAGTTGATATGGAACGCTGGCTGGTGGAGGGTGATGGGTAGGTGTGTGGGGGTGTGTGGGGCAGGGGGGTATGTGGAGGGTGGGGGGTGGGTGTGGGCGGGGGGTTCTGGGCCTCTGCATGTTCTCTTGTCTCTACCATCAACAGTTTTGGAGTTTGATTCTGAGACCCACCAGCTTGGTGGCAAGAGGTCTGAGTGAAATGGATTTAGACAAACAAACAGAGCATGCCAACACACACACACACACACACACACACACACACACACACACACACACACACACACACACACACACACACACACACACACACACACACACACACTCACGGTGGCCACCAGCTCCGCGGCTGCAAGTTTCCTTCAAAGGTTTCCCTCAGGATACACTGTATGCGAACATAATCCACCCTGCTTTGAAGTGAACACTCTAACCGTCTTTGGGCTCACACACTGCAAGTGGCATCTGAGAGCTCAGGGTTATTGGAGGAGAAAAGAGGCTTCAGTGTGTGTGTGTGTGTGTGTGTGTGTGTGTGTGTGTGCGCATGCAGATACGCATGTGTGTGTGTGCATGCATACGTGCAGGCACTCGTGTGCGTGCGTGAGTGTGTGTGTGTGTGTGTGTGTGTGTGTGTGTGTGCCGAGCGAGGTGAGGAGAACAGGAGGCAGCACCTGCCAGATACACGCTGCTCCGCCGAGCCAAAACCCGTCAAAGCGTTTCGCCTCAACCTTCCTGCATTTGAATCTCTCAATTATGACTCTAGGTGATCACGTTTAAAAAGGCCACGCAGCACTGTGGGCACTCGCATACATTTGAATGAAGAAAGGGACCTGTGTTTTATTCATGTGTTCTCTTACGCCTCTGTTTCTGAGAGATGACAATAAAAGAGGACTCCACTCAGCAGACAAGGGCCTGCTTCACAACGAGAGAAGGAGAGAGAGAGGGAGGGAGAGAGAGAGAGAGGGAGGGAGGGAGAGAGAACATTCCATTATTTACTTGATGTCCAAGTTCTTCAGAATCCTGTGTCATGTGAATCAATAGCACACGGATTCTAATGAGGACTAGAAGACACTAGCCACCCCCACCCGCCTCTCCCCCTCCCCCCTGTCAAGGGTCAAATTTTAATCACTGGCTCTCTAGAGGAGCATCTCCAACTGCGAGAGATGGAGGCGGAAACAAAGGGAGGGAGAGAGAGGGAGGGAGGAGGGGAGGGAGAGAGAGAGAGAGCGAGGGAGATAGAGACCCTCCTCTGGAGCGGTGATGTCGAGAGGCTGGGAAATCAGGCTGGAGCAGTCGGTGCTAGCCTGAAGTTGTTGAGGCAATTGAGGACGTGATTGGACGGCGAGCGTGGCTGGGACAAGTGGCAGAGCACGGAGGGGGCGGGCCCCATGTTGCCATGACACTGGATCCTTCCTCCTAGCTTGTGGGTACCGCTGAAAAAGTCCCAGGTACACCCCCCCCCCCTCTCTCTCTCACCCTGTCCCGTTGTCTCACACTGTGGTGAAAGAGTTTGGCGGTTCAGACACGCAGACACGGATCCATTACTGCGTCTGGCCGACCTACGTTGGGGTTTATGGATGTTCTTATAAATTTTATAAGAGAGGTGCTGTATGAGGTCGAGAGCTGCAGTGACACTGTTGTGAGTTTATTGAGTCATTAGCTCACACACACACACTCACACTCACACACACATTCACTCACACACACACACACAGTACTAGCAATCTTCAGTCTCTCATGGGAGTATCTGCTGATCCAGCTTGCAATCGTGTGTGTGTGTGTGTGTGTGTGTGTGTGTGTGTGTGTGTGTGTGTGTGTGTGTGTGTGTGTGTGTGTGTGTGCGTGCGAGCACATGGGTGTGCGTTAGACACTGAAAAGTAGAAACCTTACTCTGAATCGAGTGATATCTTCATCACCATCATCATCACATGTCCCTTTGACCCTGAGCTCAGGGAAGTGACAGATGTTTGACTCTGGGATTACAGGGAACCAATGTCAATTTCTGCCAAGACCAACACACACACACACACACACACACACACACACACACACACACACACACACACACACACACACACGCACACACACACACACACACACGCACACGCGCACGCACGCACACACACACACACACACACACACACACACACACGCACACACACACACACACACACACACACACACAACACATAAAAAACTCAAATTTACTAACCACAGCATCCCCAGTCAGATTCACATTACTACATATGTAGAACTCTAAACTAAACTACACTTGTTTCTTAACATCAGTGACACACTGTTTTAAATTGGAAAAAGACACGTTGTGCTCAAAAGTCAGTTTATAATTTCTTGGTTTATTATTATCAGAGCTCAGTGGGGTGATGGCCGTTAGCCGCCGGGCCGCTGGAGAAACGGGCCCCAGCACGCCCGCTCTGCTGGTGGCTTCTGTGTAGTAGTGGGTGGTTCCCAAACAACTGTCACTCATAATTATCTTACTCTGTGCATATGAATACAAATGACCCCCAACCCAACACCGCCCTCATGTCCCTAGCAGAGAATGTGAAAGGAGAAATGCCCCCCCCCCCCCCCCCCGCCATAGACTACAAAAATAAAAAATATAGAGATAAGTGTGTAATTTTGTTGTTAAAAACTACAGTCTTACAAAATGGATCATAACAGCACAGCACATTATGTGTTTACAAAAACGTCATCTGTAATGTGTCAACCTGTTGCATGGAAAAAACAAGTCTATTTTACATTAGGCTTCCAATGGGATGACATTTCTAGGAGATCCAGGGTGTGAATATTATTATGAATATGGTTCTGAAAAACCAGAATGCAGAAAGGACGGACCAAGAGTGGAGTGACACGTTACAAACTTCCCAGTGGCCAGAAAGATTTTCCCAATCTGTGCTCCTCACAGAGAAACCGAGAGAGCTGGAAGACAGACAGAAAACAGACTGGCTGAAAGACAGAGAAACAGACAGACAGAGAAACAGACAGACAGAGAAACAGATAGACAGGCTAACAAATGGAAGGCCACAGTGAGAGAGGGTGA
>NC_135218.1:24022247-24029747 GCF_052324685.1 Brachyhypopomus gauderio | reverse complement strand
ACTACGTTTCTTAAGAAACTGTCTTTGTGCCTTAAAGTGATTTGGCAGCGTTTCCAAAACGACCCAAAATGCAAAACGAGATGGAAAGTTTCTGTAAAAACAGCAGAGCTGGGAATGAGCATATTTAATCCAGGCCAGCCCGCATGGTCAGACAAGAAGTGAAATATTTGGAATTTTGCATTTCCACATATGTTTGATTTATTTAACAAATTAACATCTCAGAATGTATTCAGTAGAAACGCCACACTATTTGTTTAATCAGGCCGTCCACATTCTTTGTCAAGTAAACGATTTTGTTTACAACAGTCATATTGCTTTTGACCGAGCGTAGTATTCCCAGTAGCTGAAGGTAGCTGAAATCGTGTTTGTGTAAATTGTATTAAATGTATAAACCTGCCTAAGCAGACAAACAAGCAAAAAAACAATCAGACCTGTGGTGAAATTTATCAACAAACACTCACAAGCTGCCAAAGAGAAACATGCACTCAACATGAATGCAAAGTAAAAAGAGAATACCAGTGAAACCAGTAAAGGAAAAACGTCAAGACCTGTCACGGTGGTGTGTGCACGAGGCTGGATATGGCACGTGTGCTCGGGCTCCGGGGGGCGCCATGACGACAGTGCCCTCTACCCACAATTCCTAATTAAAGATTAGAGGGAAACAAAGCCACGGTGACAGTGTGTGTGTTCATCAACTGACACAGGATACACACTCGAACAAAGAACCTACCGCTGCTCAATGACAGCTTCTCCTGTGTGTGTGTGTTGTAAAATGTATTGTAATGTGGCAGTGAACAGACACGCCTGAGGCTAAACTGTAGATGTGACCAGAGTAGATGTGACCTGCACACCTAACACACACACACACACACACACACCTGCACACCTAACACACACACATACACACACACACCCAACACATACACATACCTAACACACACACACACACACACACACACCTCTCCCTGCTTGTATCTCTTCCCCCTTTTCACGTTATATTTCACGGCATTTTAAAACGACGTTGTCCTCCCGCACTGCTACACGCGGCGCGGACAACAGCTGTCAGCAGAACACCATCTAGACGATAAAGGCGGGAATGGCCGAAGGTGCGGGAGGTGCGGGATGAGGAGCGGAGGAGCGGAGGAGCGTGTGCGGGCGTGTCAGGCTGGCGTCCCGCGACACCCTCTGTTCCCCCGCCAGCCGGGCCGAGTGCTAATGAACGGTCCCGCCTGGAGCCCAGACGAATCGGGACGGCGTCCACGCGCGAGGCTCGGGGTGCCAGCCACAACAACACACCTTCACCTCGTAATTAACTCCGCAGAGCCAGACACCGCCGCTACGGAGCCGTGAACGTCCCGAATGGACAGGGACGCTCGCCTATCCCGCACGGCACAGGACACTAACGAGATGAATTAATCAACAGGACAAACAACAATAACAAATAGCTGATTATAAACCAGCAAACTCCTGTTATAAAATTAGTTTCAATCAAGCTTACATTGTAACCACCAATCAAAGCGTTACACGTCCATGGGCACCTGTCGTATGTGCGTGTCTGTTGTGTTATTTGTGTAATTAAAACGCTTAGAGAGGAAATTATACCAGCAATTCCCTTCAGTTGATAGTGTAGGACTCCTCCTCCCCAACACACACACACACACACACACACACACACACACACACACACATTCAGACATGCACACATGCAAGCATGCACACACACATGCACACACACACACACACACACACACACACACACACACACACACACACACACACACATGCACACACATCCTGAGATTGTCCTCTTTGGAATTCCCCATTACAATTTACTTTCTTAAATGAAATCACCTAACAAAGTGTTTTCACTTACTTTTTTAATGACAATGACACAACTTCTCAGGTCCCCCACATGTACGGAGTGAGGAACCTGAGTGTGTGTGTGTGTCTGACGTGCTAACGGTGAAGGATTTGTGTATCATTAGCTGACTGGTGGCGGTCATGCACAGCGCTGGTTTCTAAAGGGTAACAAGAAATAAACATGGTGGTTGCTGTGCTAGATGGAAAAGTGCACAGAGATGGACAGAGAGAGAAAGAGAGATAGACAGAGAGAGAGAGAGACAGAGAGAAAGACACACACAGAGACACAGAGAGAGGAGAGAGAGAGAGAGAGAGAGAGAGAGAGAGAGAGAGAGAGAGAGAGAGAGAGAGTATCACGGTACATTGGTTTGGACCAGGTTTGATCAGATAGGTCGCAGCCTGCAGTCATGCTTTGATGCAGTTCATTTTCATTTCTCTTCTGTAAGACGACGCCTGCCAGACAGCCGATCCGCACCACCAGAACCAGGTCCAGGGCGTGGAGCCTCTCTGACCCGCACCACCAGAACCAGGTCCAGGGCGTGGAGCCTCTCTGACCCGCACCACCAGGACCAGGTCCAGGGCGTGGAGCCTCTCTGACCCGCACCACCAGGACCAGGTCTAGGGCGTGGAGCCTCTCTGACCCGCACCACCAGAACCAGGTCCAGGGCGTGGAGCCTCTCTGACCCGCACCACCAGAACCAGGTCCAGGGCGTGGAGCCTCTCTGACCCGCACCACCAGAACCAGGTCCAGGGCGTGGAGCCTCTCTGACCCGCACCACCAGAACCAGGTCCAGGGCGTGGAGCCTCTCTGACCCGCACCATGAGAAGCAACACACAGTACTGCTGAACTCTACTCACAACAGTTAACGTTACCAGACCAGGGGTCAAAGGTTGAAGTGCAGGCCGCTCCCAAATACAGGGTCAGGCTGGCTAAGGGAACAGGGCACCATTAGGGTGAGATATAATCTTTAACTCTGATGTGAAGTTTCACTGAACATTACAGAAACGTGTTACGAAGATTCCAGTGACGACGCCACCAGCAAAGACTCGTAAACACTGCGTAAGAGAGTGAAGCGCTGCCTGACACACACTCACACACACACACACACACACACACACACACACACACACACACACACACACACACACACACACACACACACAGGTCATATGAGTGTGTTCAGAGTACCCCTCCTTCATGTGTTCCCTTTCTCTCCTTAGTAACAGAAAGAGGAATGAGAGCGAGAGAATGAGGGGGGAGAGAGACAGAGAGAGAGAGGGAGATGAGGGAGAGAGGAGAGATGTGGCTACAGGTTTGTGGCAGATGGTTCAGTGTCAGTCATGACAGCCTGCCAGAACAGAACAGAACAGAACCGAACAGGGCTTCCTCTGCACATTTATAATCCCCATTACTAACTCTCTCTCTCTCTCTCTCTCACACACACACACACACACACACACACACACACACACACACACACACACACACACACACACACACACACACACAAGCAAATATTAAATATATATACACACATGTTCAAAACTCTCTACCAGAGCTCATATACATATATATCAGCAGGCTTCTTCAGCCAAGCCGGGCCTCCCTCGTCAGGTGAGGACCAACACATTGGGGAAAGTTCTGGGGCTCAGTCTGCCTCGGGCTGCAAGTTTGTGACTTTGGCCCATCTGCCACACGTCTGCTGCTCCGAGTGCTCCAGCCAGAAACAGAGAGAGAGAGAGAGAGAGAGAGAGAGAGAGAGAGAGAGAGAGAGAGAGAGAGAGAGAGAGAGAGAGGGAGAGAGGGAGTGAAAGAGAAGGCGCACAAGCATTCTAATGGCAGACAGGCGTATAAAAGATTCAGCGAGAATGTTCGCACTGTCCTGAAGCTTATTACCTGCCATACACACACATACACACGCACGCACACACACACACACACACACGCGTATACACACACATATACACACACACAGGACAACACCTCACTTTTTAAAGCAAAAAACATATCCTTGAACTTTTAAAAGTTCAAGGTTGGTGACTGACACTTTGATACTTTTTTCAGTACATATTTCAGTACAATTTCTGATTGCATAGGAAACAGAGACCGTGTGAAATAAAACATAACTGACCATAAAAATGTTAAACATTCTACTGTTGGCATGTGATGTGCTGGTTTTGGTTTGTGTTAATTGTAATGCCTGATTGAAGTATTAACAAATAAAATTCCCATTACGAAGAAACCTGTTTTTAATTGCCGACAGCCATAGAACTAAACGAATAGCGTTCAGAGGAATTCATCTCATCTCTGGCTCTGAGAATGAGATCAGTGCAGATCTCCAACCAAAAGAGACACAGCAACCTGTGACAAGCACCCCCCCCCTCTCTGTCTCTCTGTGTCTCTTTCACTCTGTCCCTACCAACAGAGGAATATTTCCTAAGAGAAAAGAAGGGAAACTAAATAATGTTTATTCTTAGCCGGAGGGTTAGATGAAAGACTATATAAAATAAACTCATACACTCACACACACACTCGCACGCACACTCACAAAAAACATACACTCTCTCGCTCTCATTCACACACACACACACACACACACACACACACACACCCAAATCAAACCTCGCAGCTAACCGTGTGAGCGTGAGCATAGTAAACCATGTGCCTGGCACCCAGCGGGCTGCGGGACCCGTGGGCGTGCGGGCGAGACACCCGCGCCGGGAGACGGAGGGACACCCGCCATGCTCGCTGGCAGAGTCCGCGTCTCGCTAACGAGGATCAGGACCGGGACCGGGGCTTGTGCCGTAATCCTCATCTGGACCCGCTTAAGTTCTTGTCACCTTTGATGAAAATCGTGCAACAGCGATCCAAGTTCAAGGGCCATCATAAACGCTCCTTCTCTCCCTCATTAAATTTCATCGAGGTGATAAAAAAAGCCAATGGCATTTAGACTTTGCATTAATGTGCCTTCAAAAGAAATATATATTTTTTTCCTCATATCAGTTAATTGGCATACATTGAAGGCGACTTTGATCTAGTACAGCCGTGACTTTTTAAAAGGGAATTTTTGAATTTCATACGGCAAGTCACATAATGGGTGTGATCTAACTGCAGTGTGATCCAGTCCTAAGCTGTTTTTAGCGTGAGCACAGTACAGTCTGATGCTGAGGGGGTACAATAGGTCAGGTGGTGTAATTACCCTGGTTGAACTACACCCAGCAGAACCGTACCTCCTACACCCACCCACACTCTGCAGGACAGAGAGCAACTCGGGCCAGGAGCGACGAATCTGCCCTGCTCACTCCCTGCAAAATAATGGGGCCGGGGTTGGGGGGGGGGGGGGGGGGGGGGGTATAGACAGTAACTGGTTAACAGATGATTTAAACCTGCGATCCTTGCAAATCTCTCTCTCTCTCTGTCTCTCTCTCTGTCTCTCTTTCTCTCTCCCTCTCTCTCTCTGTCTCTCTCTCTCTCTCTCTCTCTCTCTCTCTGTCTCTCTCTCTGTCTCTCTCTCTCTCTCTCTCTCTCTCTCTCTCTCTCTCTCTCTCGCCTGTAGTGGGCGTCTGGAGGACAGGACAGCTTCAGTGGTATCCAGAGGGAGTAGAGAGTGTGAAAGACCTTTCAGAGTGACAGAGGCAGCTCTGCCTGCCACAATAACCTCTTCACCACACGCCATCTTTACCTACAACTGTCCCACAACGCTTTTGCCCTAAACTATCACTGATCACATCTCCCGGTCACTATGATACATTCTGCTGGCCCCAGTCTTAAAGAATAACACAAAGAAAGTTCTCTAGCTAAACTCACCTCACTCACTCATGAACAGAACTTACCCCAGACTCCACTGTCATTGGATACACTTAAAGACTTTAAAGAGAAATAATAATAACTTTAAAGAAATAATACATATACACAAACCGAATAAATTAAATATAAATATTTAAAAGCTTTGCTTCAAGTACCCGTTTTAATAAACCAATATGCCTTCACCTTGACAGAGCAAAAGAATTCGCCAACACCGTCTTTGCGTGAGTTTAAAGTCTGGGTGGCTTTGCGCTGCTTAGGAACGCCCGTCAGACCAGTACGCAGAAACCGGGTCGGCCCGCGCCTCTCCCGGGACTGCTTTTAACCGTTATTTCACCAATCGGCTCCTGCTTAATAAGAAATGAAAGGTAACAGCTTTGAAATTCATCCGGGGGGGATCCAACTCATTGTTCCCATGGAAAGAGAGAGGGAAAGAAAGAGAAGGATGAAAAACATTTTTCAAAGAGGAGAAGTCTCACTCCCAGAACCGTCCTCTGCTTTTTATTTATTTATTTCCAAAGGAACTTCAAAAAAATAAAAAAGCCTGGCATGTTGGCGAGATCGAGGCGGGTTTCACGTGCCGATCTCGAGCACCGGATCCCTCTGCAGGGTTGGACAGACCGCCCGCACGTGTGAACGTGACCGCCGCACGTGTGAACGTGACCGCCGCACGTGTGAACGTGACCGCCGCACGTGTGAACGTGATCATCGCGTGTGCAGATGTGATCGTCGCGTGTGCGGATGTGACCGCCGCACGTGTGAACGTGACCGCCGCACGTGTGAACGTGACTGCCGCACGTGTGAACGTGACTGCCGCATATGTGAACATGACCGCAGCACGTGTGAACGTGACCGCCGAACGTGTGAACGTGATCGTTGCGTGTGCGGATGTGACCACTGCCTTTTCGCTGCTTATCGCTCAAATATTAGAGATGAAAACATGTTGGTACTCTCTCACCTAAAGGAGCGGCACTCTGTCCATCTGTTCAGGAACCAATCAGCACACTCGATTTTCCCGCTCTTTCTATCCCCGGGGTCATGCGGACATGAGCTATGCACAGGTAGAATCACTACACCCACTACTGCGTGTTCCTCCGCCACATGCCTCATACGAGTATCAATGAATCTAGTATTTATTTTCATGATTCATTTACAAAAAATAAAGGCAAACCCTTAACAGGACCTATCTAGATCAACACCTCTCTAGATCAGGTGTGCTAAGACCCTCACCGTCACACAAAACACCTGCATTTTTCATGAGCCGAAAACCTCAAAGCCGAACTTAGATATTAGTCACTTTAGTAATTAAAAATGCATAACGCTGGGTGCAGTCGTGCCCGGTGCATTATTGAAGGGCCGAGCTACCTCAGCTCAAAGGGCTTTTTTAATGGCACACAGACTCTCTCTGTGACTCCGTGTTCCTCTCCTCTCTCCTCGGGGCGTTTGGCCGCCCCAGCCGATGTCAGAAAAGCGTGAGCACTGGATGTAGCTCCATGCCGGCTCGTCGGGGACGGGCCAAGCCAGGAAGAACGCCAGCCAGCAGCGCGGAGAAGAGGACGACACCGGAGAAAGACGGGAGAGAGCTCGCAACAACAGCAGGACGCTGTCCACAAACACTCAACACAGGCTTCCCTGGCACGCACAAAGAACAAAACAGCCGTAAGGACACTCAGGAGAAGGCACGCTCGAACTTCATTTATCAGAGCTAGCTGACAAAAATAGCTTACGATGTGATGAATGTTTTCAATCGGAGGCCACTGGCGTTCAACTTTTGGATGAGTTTTCTCTTTATCTTGCACACAGAGCGAAACTTTAAGATGCCTTATTATACCCTG
>NC_135218.1:23972621-24021747 GCF_052324685.1 Brachyhypopomus gauderio | reverse complement strand
CATGACTCATACCATTACACCCATGACTCATACCATTACACCATGACTCATACCATTATATCATTACACCCATGACTCATATCATTACACCCCATGACTCATATCATTACACCCATGACTCATACCATTATATCCATGACTTATACCATTACACCCATGACTCAAACATTACACCATGACTCAAACCATTACATCCATGACTCATACCATTACACCCATGACTCATACCATTACACCCATGACTCATACCATTATATCATTACACCCATGACTCATACCATTACACCCATGACTCAAACCATTACACCCATGACTCATAACATTACACCCATGACTCATACCATTATATCATTACACCCATGACTCATATCATTACACCCATGACTCATACCATTATATCCATGACTCATACCATTACACCCATGACTCATACCATTATATCATTACACCCATGACTCATACCATTACACCCATAACTCATACCATTACACCCATGACTCATACCATTATATCATTACACCCATGACTCATACCATTATATCATTACACCCATGACTCATACCATTACACCCATGACTCATACCATTACATCCATGACTCATACCATTACACTCTTGACTCATACCATTATATCATTACACCCATGACTCATACCATTATATCATTACACCCATGACTCATACCATTACACCCATGACTCATACCATTACACCCATGACTCATACCATTACATCCATGACTCATACCATTACACCCATGACTCATACCATTATATCATTACACCCATGACTCATACCATTACACCCATGACTCATACCATTACATCCATGACTCATACCATTACACTCTTGACTCATACCATTATATCATTACACCCATGACTCATACCATTATATCATTACACCCATGACTCATACCATTACACCCATGACTCATACCATTACACCATGACTCATACCATTACATCTATGACTCATACCATTACACCCATGACTCATACCATTATATCATTACACCCATGACTCTGTCTCCCATTCATACAATTACACCCATGACTCATACCATTACACCCATGACTCATACCATTACACCCATGACTCTGTCTCCCATTCATACAATTACACCCATGACTCATACCATTACACCCATGACTCATACCATTACACCCATGACTCTGTATCCCATTCATACAATTACACCCATGACTCATACCATTAAACCAATGACTCTGTCTCCCATTCATACCATTACATCCATGACTCATACCATTACACCCATGATTCTGTCTCCCATTCATACCATTACATTCATGACTCATACCATTATATCATTACACCCATGACTCATACCATTACACCCATGACTCATACCATTACACCCATGACTCATACCATTACATCTATGACTCATACCATTACACCCATGACTCATACCATTATATCATTACACCCATGACTCTGTCTCCCATTCATACAATTACACCCATGACTCATACCATTACACCCATGACTCATACCATTATATCCATGACTCATACCATTACACACATGACTCAAACCATTACACCCATGACTCATACCATTACACCCATGACTCATACCATTATATCATTACACCCATGACTCATATCATTACACCCATGACTCATACCATTATATCCATGACTCATACCATTACACCCATGACTCATACCATTACACCCATAACTCATACCATTACACCCATGACTCATACCAATATATCATTACACCCATGACTCATACCATTATATCATTACACCCATGACTCATACCATTACACCCATGACTCATACCATTACATCCATGACTCATACCATTACACCCATGACTCATACCATTATATCATTACACCCATGACTCATACCATTATATCATTACACCCATGACTCATACCATTACACCCATGACTCATACCATTACATCTATGACTCATACCATTACACCCATGACTCATACCATTATACTGTATCATTACACCCATGACTCTGTCTCCCATTCATACAATTACACCCATGACTCATACCATTACACCCATGACTCATACCATTACACCCATGACTCTGTCTCCCATTCATACAATTACACCCATGACTCTGTATCCCATTCATACAATTACACCCATGACTCATACCATTAAACCAATGACTCTGTCTCCCATTCATACCATTACATCCATGACTCATACCATTACACCCATGACTCTGTCTCCCATTCATACCATTACATTCATGACTCATATCATTACACCCATGACTCATACCATTATATCCATGACTCATACCATTACACCCATGACTCATACCATTACACCCATGACTCAAACCATTACACCCATGACTCATACCATTACATCCATGACTCATACCATTACACCCATGACTCATACCATTATATCATTACACCCATGACTCATACCATTACACCCATGACTCATAACATTATATCATTACACCCATGACTCATACCATTATATCATTACACCCATGACTCATACCATTACACCCATGACTCATACCATTACATCCATGACTCATACCATTACACCCATGACTCATACCATTATATCATTACACCCATGACCCATACCATTATATCATTACACCCATGACTCATACCATTACACCCATGACTCATACCATTATACCCATGACTCATACCATTACATCCATGACTCATACCATTACACCCATGACTCATACCATTATATCATTACACCCATGACTCTGTCTCCCATTCATACAATTACACCCATGACTCATACCATTACACCCATGACTCATACCATTACACCCATGACTCTGTATCCATTAATACAATTACACCCATGACTCATACCATTACACCCATGACTCTGTATCCATTCATACCATTACATCCATGACTCCTACCATTACACCCATGACTCTGTCTCCCATTCATACCATTACATCCATGACTCATACCATTACACCCATGACTCTGTCTCCCATTCATACCATTACATCCATGACTCATACCATTACACCCATGACTCTGTCTCCCATTCATACCATTATATGATCTTGCGATCTTCCATATCGTTTTTTTCTGATGTCTCCGTACTCTTATGGTGATGGCTCCACCTCCGTCACCCTTAGATACTGTTACACAGATGACTCTATCTACCTTACCTCCCGTTACACTGATGACGCCACCTCCTCACCGTTACCGTGATGACACTGACGTCCTTACACGCCCTTACGCCAGTGACTCCAGGGGCCCGGCCCGCAAACACCCTCACTGCGTCGCTCCGCCAGTGATTAAGCAGACGAGGAGCTTTTGCTCATGGGTAAATAGATCGGGCAGACGGAGAAAGAAGGAGAGAGAGAGAGAGAGAGAGAGAGAGCACTTGGGAGGGCAATCAGGCATGCTGTCTGAGGTAGAGAGGTAGGGTGTGTACAGACAGGTGTTTCTCTCAGCTCTGCTACATTGCTTAATTGAGCAAATCTCTTATTTCAGCCCCTCCTGTAGTTTCAATTATCTCGCTCAGCACAAAAAGAAGCAAAAAAAAACCAAAAAACCCACAAACAAAAACACATTTTCGCACCTGGGTCCCTCTCAAACACACACACAAACACACACACAAACACACATTGGTTCTCTCTGCTGTACCTACATAGTTTTGACACCATGGCCACTCCTGCCCTCTGGTACCCATGAGCTCTGGATGAAGATCCCCCACTGCTCTCTGGGTATTACCCAGCATCCCCGGGAGCTGTGCTCTGCCGGCCCAGTTCAACAGAGGCCCTCTCACATTAGAACATGGCAGGGAAGAAAAAAAAGGATAATATGTCAGATTAAATATGTATGGGAGAATTAGGCTATCTCAAGTATTCTATCATTTAAATTCAAATCGCTCCATCAGGGATGACTCCCCCCTCATTAGGATGATGGGAAATATTAGCGGATGAAAACAGCAGCACACTCTCCCGTATTAGATCGCAAATTTCACTCCTGAACTTTCAGTGCCCACGAATACGAATGAAGAGGACGGCAGACGTCACGCACGAGGCCAGAGCTCACGGCCGCCTCGTTGCCGGGCCTGCGTGCAGATCCGGAGACGATCCGGAGACAAGCCAGAGACGATCCGGAGACGAGAAGCGGAGACAAGCCGGAGACGAAGCGGAGAGAGCGTGTTGAGGACAGCTCTCGATCACATACACATGGTGCAGATCCTGAGACATCAGTATGCGTAATTAAACCCGAATGGGAGCATTTTAATGAAGGTTATAAATGGTCTGTCCTCTGTCGCAAAGACCCGGCAGTGAACGCCGTCCCACACAAACTACTGCTGTGCTGAAGGGTTTCAAAAAGGAGCAAGAATGAGGGATGGGGAGAGAGAGAGAGAGAGAGAGAGAGAGAGAGAGAGAGAAATAAACGTATTTATTTCTTTGGTGGTGATTTGCAGAGTTTCAATCCGAGGGGCCAATTATCTTTCTACTGCAATGCCAGGCTTCAGAATGAAACTGGAACAGTGTGTGTGTGTGTGTGTGTGTGTGATTGCCAAACAGAGAGGAGGCATGAGGAGTGTGTTTGGGGGCGGGGTGGGCGTCGGGACGTTGGGCTGAGCATGAGTAAGGGCAACTGCGCTTTGATCCAAACCTGGAGGTCAAAAAGCGAAATTAAAACCAGCAACTGAAACGGCGGTGAAATAAACAGGGCGGAAAATATGGCCCCACTCGTCCCCACTAGTCCCCTCACGTCCCCACTCGTCCCCTCACGTTCACGTGGCCGGGTCCCCACTTTCAGCAGGAACAAGAAAGAGAGTGAGAGCGAGATCTGTCTAGAGCGTCCTGCCCGTAGTCCTGTCCACAGTGTTTCTGTGGCTCATCCTAGTGTGTGTGTGTGTGTTTACAGTGTCGTCCCTGCCTAAAAACAGCTGGCCAGTATCCGTCTCCAGCCATTTCTGCGTGTCAAACGTGTCATGTGGTCTCACCACGGAAGACATGCCCCACACACTCCCCCCTCCACCCTTGAAGGTCACCCAGGGTGTGTAATACCCTCCAGTCGAGGTGTGTGTGTGTGTGTGTGTGTGTGTGTGTGTGTGTGTGTGTGTGTGTGTGGTGGGCCCTGCTCTCCTAAGGTGAGGCATTAGCGCGGCTTATTTATTTTCATTTGCCAGGCTTTTGTTGGCCCGGTTCCCCTGAGCTACGGCTGATTTCTGCCGCGATCCTCTTCTTCATTTTAATACCATTTCTGCTCATCACACACACACATGACTTTTCTCCCTCTCCCCTGCTCCCTCCCTCTCTCCCTCTCTCTTTCTTTTCTTTCGTCTCCCCCCTTCTCCTCTCCTGGCCAAGCAGACAAGGCGGCCACTGGGATGGCAGTAAACTGGCTTCTTTTTCTTTGCAATTAATTGGTGTACAGCCATGTGCATATATGATAACAGATTTTCTTCCTCAACGAGGAAAAAGGGAGGTTAATTAATGTAAGAGTCGTGTTGGTGGAGCTGCTGAATGTACTGAGCCCCCTCCCTCCTCTGTTCTCCTCCACCCTCCACCACCCTCCACCCACCCTCCACCCACCCCCAACCTCATCCAGTCTCTCCCTGTTCTGCCTTAAGAGCCCCCGATTCTTCTCTAATGACCTAGTTCTTTTAATGAGCTGAATTAACCCCCGGCTACAGTCACCCAGGTCTTAATTGTCAACTAAGGCTGAAACAGGAGACACCCTACACACACACACACACACACACACACACACACACCCTACACACACAGGCAACCAAGCAGGTATGGTTCATTACCAACATGCCATTTAGGGCGACCATAAATAAATACATTTCCAAGGTAACCACAGCTGGCATAGTCGTCAACATAACCATCTTTCCAGTTTGAAACCTCCAAACTCCCGCGCGCACACACACACACACACACACACACACACACACACACACAGAACCCATCCTATTTTCACTGTGCCCCAAGAATCCGTCTGTCATGCTGTGACAATGCAGTTGAGACCTCACACGGCCCAATAAAACAATAATTAGAATACGGATGTACTCTGGAACCTGAAAACTCATTAGAATAGATTTAAAAGGATCCTTTCATTTCCCGAAATAAGATTAAAAATTCCCCTTTATGTTGGACCCAAGAGGTGTGTTTTAAAATTCAAACACTATTTTACTATAAAGTACAATGTAAAATAAATGTAATTACGAGACACAGAATTGTAGACACCTAATTAAAGGGCCACTTAAAAGCAGTGTTGGCAGGTCTAAAATAGCCTTAGACGTGTGTGTGTGTGTGTGTGTGTCGGGCCTGTGCTCACTGTGCTCAACGCTGTTCAATTCGCCCCTTTGAAGAACGAGAAACATCATATAGAGTCTCAAACTCTGGTTAACACACAGCAACCCAAACCAAAGCATCATGATGCATCCACACACACACACACACACATGCAACACACACGTGGCCCATGCACACACACAACACACACGTGGCACATGCACACACAACACACACGTGGCCCATTCACACACACAACACACACGTGGCACATGCACACACAACACACACGAGGCACATGCACACACAACACACACGTGGCCCATGCACACACAACACACACGTGGCCCATGCACACACACAACACACACGTGGCACATGCACACACAACACACACGTGGCCCATGCACACACACAACACACTCGTGGCCCATGCACACACACAACACACTCGTGGCCCATGCACACACACAACACACACGCCCTGCACGAGCACGCGTGGTATAAAGTAACCTGACTGGACACAAGTGAACACTGTCCGGGGTTTATGGGCTGGTAGGAGACCTCAGACTGCGGAGGCAGTAAAGGGCAGATGTTAAAGTTCAGAGGTCGCTCACTTAGTGACCTGAGTCTATAAAACTCTTTATTTGTTCTTTATTTGGGGCAGGAGGGAATAAGGAATGAAAGGAGAGAGGAGGAGAAGAAGGGAGGAGAGGAGAGGAGAGAGAGGATGTGAGGAGACACTGGAGGGGAAGGCGGGTGCTTGACCCCTGTCTGTAACGGGGTGGTTGGGAGTTTGACAGACAGCTCAAGTGTCCAATCCTGAGCCGACAGAGAGGGCTGTGTAGCATCGAAGGAGCATGACAAGAGGAAGTGAGAGGACAGAATACACACACACACACACACACACACACTCACCAGCACTGCAGCTTCACAGAGCACCAGGTGTGTCCCACAGACTCACAGGTGTACACACCTGAAATAAACAGGAATCCCCCAGAGAAAAATGCTCTCCATAACAGGCCGTACAGTGAGAGAGAGCTCAAGAACACACGTTTATTAGTCGTTTAAGTCATGAACATGAGAGTCTGGGTACTATTTTAGGATCATTTACCTCTGAACAGCTTCCTGTCAGAGGAGAAATGGCCCGATCGTGCCTCAGTCAGGATAGCGGGCGCTTTGTCTTCTGAAGGTTTTAAATGAGAGCTTTAAAGAAAATCTCTCTCTTGAATAGCACTTCTAAGAGCCTTCACGGTAAATTTACACGGATCCTTCGCTGCCTCAGGAGCTGCTGAGCGTCTCTGAAGTTGCTGCAGGGTTCGGGGGGGGGGGGGGGGGTGAACGGGAGAGAGGGATGGAGAGAAGGGGGAGAGAGGGATGGAGGGAAGGGGGAGAGAGGGATGGAGGGAAGGGGGAGAGGGAGGATTCATCTCATCTCTGCAGTTGTACAGATAAAAACACAGCAAAGAAAATAGTATTCATAACCCCCATCACCATCATCAACGACATCATCATCATCATCATCATCATCATCATCATTCTGTTGAAAGCCCTGTGCAGCTTCAGGGGTAATATTGCCAGTCATCTGTCTGTTGTCAGTGCAGGTTACAAACCGTAATCTCTGGCTGCCTCCGAATTAGAATGTCTTTGATGTCCCTGAACGAGGGCTTTCCTCTTTTCCTGTTTGCCCCCCCCCTCCCCACCTCATGCCCCCTTTCTTTCTCTTTTTCTCCCCCTGGTTGCCCGAGGGCTTCAGCGATGGTGTGGCGTTCCTGTTTATTCCCCCTAATCTCGCCCTCATCTCTGTGAGGCTCTGACAGATGGTTATAGGCACACAATAGTATTAAGAGTTTCAGCCCCTCCTCCTCCACACTTCTCTATACGACAAATAGCTGTCAGAGCCACCGTGTGTATGATGGGGTGTGTGTGTGTGTGTGTGTGTGTTTTGGGGCATAGCAGAAGTGTAGTGGGTGTGTAATGTAACACGCACAAACACACACACACTACAGTTCCATCTCTCCACGGTAAAGTTCATTAACCTTACTGACTGTTTAAAAAGATGGGTTTACCAGGTCTGCCTCTATATTCACATCACCGCCGAGGCACATGTACACACACATACACACACACACACACACACAGATACTCTTCTTTCCCTAAAGGGGGTTCCCTCTCCTGTACCTAGCTGAACGCAGGGAGTGATCATAAATATCCGGGTGTGTACCGGCACTGGGGTCATTTTTTAATCGGGGTGTCTGGGTGTCGCCGTCATGCTCTCAGATGATGCATAGTGGTAAATAAGCAGAGGTAAATTAGCTCTCCTGTCACTGCACAACCTTTCCCCCCCCACCCCCCCCCTCCGCCCCTCCAGGCCCCTGGAAATTGACTGCATGCTAGATTTTCAAAATTAACCCTTAATGGTATCCTGACAAACAGAAGCACCCTAATACTCCTGAGAGTTGCCCACAAAGAATCCATCATCACCTTTTCTCCCATTTGTACACAGCTAGACCCCCCCAACCCCGCCCCATGACACCCCCAGCCCCGCCCCCACACCCCCCAACCCCGCCCCCTGACACCCCCCAACCCCCTCCCGTCTGTAATTTGGTAATAAAAGAGAAATGGGGAGCGGCAGACAGAACGTGAGAGAGAGAGAGCGAGAGAGAGAGAGAAATAAAGAAAGAAAGAGAGAGTGTGTGTGTGTTGAGGCAGAATTTCCTGTAATTTATATTCAGTGGGCCGCACAGGTATTTTCCCATAAGGGATTTGCATTATAATATTGCAGGCCATTTTTATGGTGTAAATTCTGTAAGGGGCGGGGCCGGGGGTATGAGGCGGGGGGAAGGGGAGGGGTTTGCACTGAAAGCATGCATGTCAACGTTGCCTTTGCTCAGTGGTTAATGTGCCTGCCGTGACATAAAAATTTCACCCCATGAAAAAATTGTTTGCTGATCCAAATGATGACCCCTAATGGCCCCATAAATAAATCAATATTTAATATTCTAATGTCCCCCCCTCTTTTGAATATTCATCACTTTTGCCTACCTGGGATGTGTGTATATTGGACTCCAGGCTTTTAGGCTCAGTGGTTTATCATGCTTAATGTTTTTGCATAGTACTATATCTTTTTATATGCTAATTTCTCAGTTAAAAGAGTGTCAGAAAAGGCCAAGAGCTCTGGGTTCAGCTCTGAGCTCAGAACCGTAGGCAGCATGACACACCGGGGCAGCTACCATAGGGACTGGAGGGTCAAAGGTCGATCTGCCCACTGCTTTGACACCCTAAGCAAAGCTCACAACACTCCAGACATGTAACCCCTGCATCTAGGGCACAATATATTGTTTTTTTTGTTTGTAGTTATCGCAATATTAGCCTTTTGTGATACTGATATTACATAACAGCAAAACACTTTAGACTTAAAACAGAATTTGGGGGACATTTAAAACAACCTTGAATAAGAGGCTCTGGGTGGAGGGCAGTGAGACCGGAGTCAGAATCAGGCAGCGTGGGGCGGGTGACCCCACACACACTGCCCTCTGTGAGGGTCTCAACTCTGGAGGAACCTTTCCTACGGGGCTCAGCTGGGTTCAAACGATTGGTCTAAACACCATCTGTGGTACAAAACTCTAAAGAGGATTGTTCCAACGTCCACGACTAGCGCTCTGAAGACTACAACCACCACACCCAGACTCATTACAACTCAAGAAGGCAGGTCACCCAGTTATCTGCGTACTTTGGTTTGCGCCAGCACACAGGGGTTCGTGTGAAAGAGAGGAACATGGTTAGCGTTTGCTGGCAATGTATCCTACGCTGGATATGAGCCTACAGACCAGGGAGACGTTTAAGGCCAGTGAGGGGTGGGTTGGGTCAGGGGGACTGCAGCGCGAGGAACGTATGGCATTTGTCACTGCCTATGAGGAACAACATTAGCACCACCACCTCCAGAACATCCCTCCCTCCCTCCACCCCTCCCTCTCTCCCTCCCTCCACCCCTCTCTCTCTCCCTCGACGCGGGGGATTTCAGGTTGTGAGTGGTTTGGCTGTTTAGCCTGTTTTCATTCCACTGCCCAGACAGACACAGACAGAGAGAGAGAGAGAGAGAGAGAGAGAGAGAGAGAGAGGGAGAGAGAGAGAGAGAGAGAGAGAGAGAGGGAGAGAGAGAGAGAGGGAGAGAGAGAGGGAGAGGAGAGAGAGAGAGAGAGAGAGAGAGAGAGATCACCCAAGCCCTTTTGCTGCTGACAGAGGGAAACCCTGCAGGGTTGGACAGGAGTTAATAAACTCAATCCTCTCCAAGGGGCCTGGCACAGAGAGAGACGCCACCACGCTGATACAGGCTCTCAGAACCACTCAGAACCATACACTTGTCCTGACAGATTTTATACACCACAGAATGGCAATGACCCCCCCCACCCACTGTGCTCTTGTGTCACAATTGACTCCTGCAATTTGCCAGACACTGTAAATTGCGGGAGGAGATATACTGTGAGGTATTACACCCTGAGTAATTATTACACAGATGTCAAGGGGACTGAGTTGTGACAGCCCTGATAAAACAACATGGCCACAACTGTGCTAAGCGTCAGGTATGCTGGGAAAGGCGACCATTAGCAGCTGCGGTGTGTGATGATCTATCAACACACACGCCCACACACACACATACACACACACACACACACACACACACACACACACACACACACACACACACACACACACACACACACACACACACCTTTGGTGTTGCCTCAATTGGGGATTATCAGCGCAGACAGCAATCAACACTTTTCATTAACGTTGTTTATATGTTTGTTGTTTTTAGCATTTATAGCGTTCCTGGGAAAGAAAACTGAGAATCCGATTAGAGTGCAATTTGCTGATAATGTTAGGAGTTTCTAGACCTTTCAAAAGTTTAATGTGCAGGGAATATATGGCCCAAGATCCACCCACATCCCCCCCCCTCCCTCCCTCTCTCTCTCTCTCTCTCCTCTCTCTCTCTCTCTCTCTCTCTCTCTCTCTCTCTCTCTCTCTCTCTCTCTCTCTCCCTCCCTCCCTCCCTCTCTCTCTCTCCCCTCTCCCTCTCCCTCTCCCTCTCCCTCTCCCTCTCTCTCTCTCTCTCTCTCTCTCTCTCTCTCTCTCTCTCTCTCTCTCTTTACCACAAATTAATTCCACTGCCCCATTGTCTGCAAAATGGCTGCTTCAAATGTGAGTGGAGATGCAGTCTTTGGCTAAATGTCTAAACTGTTACTGAAGCTTTTATTTTATTTAAAATTTTTGCTAATCATTCTGCTAGTTAGAAGAGGAAAATCTGACTGCAGGAAAATCTGAATGAATATGGAATAATGCTAAGTAGTAGGCGGGGGTCTTAATGCTGTCAGCCAACCGTGGACTGTTACACAGCCATGCTAATTAGAACCAATTAGCATCTCTCTCTCACACACACTTTCTCTCTCTCTCCGATTTTAAAACAGCAGAAAGGATGAAAATGAGAGCGGAAACAACACCAAGTCTCATCTTCCCGTGTACGTAAGATGAACAGATTACCCCAACCCCTCCACTCTCTCAGTCATCATTTAGCTCACTCCCGCTCCTCGCCGGCCGTGATAATCCCGCAGTGTCTCTGCTCGGTGTGGCGGGATTACGGGGCGCTCGCCGTGTCAGCAGTGGGCGCTGGGCGGGGGTGGCAAACGGAACCGGAGCAACATGTGAAATACGGCCGCAACATTTCGCACTCAGCAGATTCGCTGCGAGCCCAACACGGCGGCGCGACATCGGTGGTCCTCGGCTCACCCCGTCAGCTTTATTGATAGCCCCGGCCAGGGGACTCTGTCTCGATGCAGAACACTGAACGAGGTGGTAATGGAAGGAGGGGGTGGAGGAGATGGAGGGGGTGGGAGAGATAGCAGGAGGATTCTGCTGACAGAGCGACTCTTTGTTTCCTGTCAGTAGCGTGTGTCGGATGGGGGGGGCGGTTTGCACAGGTAGCCTATCTATAACGGGACTGTCTATAACGGGCGCGGCCATATGGGTAAATCACACCGGCCTCGGGCCCAGCGGCACGTGCACACACCGCCAAATCCCCTCCCTCTGTATTAGGCTCAAGTAAACTAATTAAAATAAGTCATGGTCAATAATTACAAAAGCTCGGTCATTCCAGTGTAGGTAATAAGATGCACTAGAGCGATAGGAAGCAGGTAAAACTAATTGCAGATGATAACGTTTTGGCTAAACAGTCGTTTGGGAAATACACCCCACCCCCTCGGTCAGAGCTGCGCCTTTTAATATGATTATGACAGTTAAACATCTGAAATTCCCCGAATGCAAAAACGCTCCCAGTAAACAAAGCAGGTTTTTTTTTTCTTTTGCTGAGAAAGCTCTGATTTCAATTTTAGCTTTTAAATCTCAATTTGTCTTCCTGTACGATGCGAGCGAAGTGACGCGCACGCGTTAATGACAGTGGGCCCGCGCGTCGACATTAAATGAGCATTACGCTAAAATTATATTAGTAAATGATTTTTGGTTCAGGGTTTCATTACTCATACCCTGATGCTGTCACGCAGATGCGCCGAACAACCTGGTGCATAATTAGCCGAATCTGGTTCTGGTGCCGGGATCCTTGAGTTTGACCTTATTTGTTTGCGCGGAGGTAATTTCATTATGGCGCGCGAGGCTCCCCGGGCTCCCCAAGCGCGCGCTAAACGCTCACACGAGAGTGGGATCCGAATTTGGCAGCGGATTTCGCGGAGTGGGGGGGAAAAAGGACAGCCTAACAATAATGTCTTTTTCATGTTGACAAATTCCATTAACGAGTAGAAAGGGTTGTGTTTACGGACCGTTTTAGGTATAATAGAAAAGCGGGAGAGGCGAATATCCGTCGTTTGCTACCTGTGCCGTGTCTTCGCGTCTACACCGCCGCAGGCTACAGATGTGGCTGTGCTGTGCATTCGTGCTGCAGCAGATATCGATCTTTAGCTGCTATTGTGATCGGTATCACAGGACGCAAATTGCAAATAAGTCTTCTAACAGTTCACGTTTTCTTTCCATTATGTGCTGTGCGGATCTCAGAAGTTGCAGGTAAGTGCTCCGTGGGTAGTTTGACTGCAGCGTGTGTATGATCTGATCTGCGTTTTGGTCAATTGCAGACAAATCTTGAACCATGTTACATTGAGGTTTCAAGCCTATTTGAAGACACATCATGATCATAATAAGTATCACTCTGATTG
Source organism: Brachyhypopomus gauderio (assembly GCF_052324685.1). Classification (NCBI taxonomy): domain Eukaryota; kingdom Metazoa; phylum Chordata; class Actinopteri; order Gymnotiformes; family Hypopomidae; genus Brachyhypopomus; species Brachyhypopomus gauderio. The sequence continues at coordinate 24,008,256 of NC_135218.1, read as the reverse complement.
CAAAACAATGTTTTTGTCCAGTGTGTGTCTGTCTCCTGTTCAGTGAGGAGCTGTGACACTCTGGGTGCTGATGGCTCTGGGGTCAAAACTGTAAGACACACTCGGGTTTCCTTCATCAGCTTCTCTTCTTGGGAACTCCTGGACTTAAGGCTACACATAACAGCAGCTTTGAACTGAGCAAGAAGTGAAAATTCATTTCAAATCCTTAAAGAGCAATGAATATGTAGAGGTCAAAGGATTGGCTGTATGATTCTTAACAAACCCACGTTGTTCAACAGGGAACCGAAGCTGCTAGCAGCAACAAATGGCACAAATAAACAGTCTAATATACTTCAATTATATCAATAAATTAATATTATCACCTTTAATAAGTAAACTTGTCTCTTATTAAACAATGTTAAATGCAACAGTAGTAAAACCTTTTGAGCATGAATGTGGGCTGATCCATGTGTTCTGTGCTCTTCTCACTGGCCTGTTGGAAACGTGCTGATGTTGATACTGGTTGATACCAGATGCCAGCGCTGCCTTGATCGACCAGGTGTTTCAGTCTGTCTTCTGAAGTCATGTTTAACAAGGTAGAGTCCTTTTAACACACCACCAAAGAGTTACTGGCATTCTTGGCTTTTGAGAGAGAGAGAGAGAGAGAGAGAGAGAGGGGAGAATGGAAAGATGTCTGATGTCAATGATGAAGCAATCAAAACCACACTTGAGGGGCTGGCACCAGGACCTGGTGTTTAGGGCGTATTTATGACCGAGGTCCCGGGATCGTGGAGCACCGAGCATGTCGGATAGCCCTGATCCGCCGCACGAAAATCGCCGTCGAGGATGTGCGTTCTGTTTCGGAAAGACGAGCCGCGCTCGCATGGGCACAGGTTGTACCTATTAGGACGGCTTAGTAATCTAAGACGCAACAATTTACAGAACGGCACGGAGGAGGAGGGGGGGGGGGGGGGGGGGGGGCGCTAAGCAGCGCTAAGACGAGCAGAAGGACCTCAGGAGGGCGGAGCCATCTCGGCAGCCCAGAGTAGTGGAAGGTATGACGGAGCGGGCCAGCGCTGGCAGACTGGACCCGGCTCTGCTGCTTCGCCCGACCGTGTAGAAGCACGTCGGGTTTGGCGTCGCCTGAGCAAGAGGACGAGGAGCGCCACATCTTCCTCGTGCGGCCCCCGCCAGCAGGAGCTTCCCCAGGAGCGCTGCTCTGAAGGCTCCGCATGATCTGATTTAGTCAAACCGGAGTTGCTATTACTCCGAGACAACGTGAGGTAAAAAGTATGCGAAGAAACCGTATACCGCTGCTTAAATGGGTAAGTATTTTATGGGGAAAATGTTTCCAAATGTCTTTCAAAAACTTTCCAGACCACACCAAACAAACGCTGGAGCAATATTGTGTTTCACCTAAACCCGCCCGCAAGATAGCCTTACTTCAGTATAATTGCATCAGAAAATTGGCCATAAGTCTTTCCTTGACATGGAGGAGAGGTTGGAACAGCCATCTTTCGCTCCACCCCACCACCTCCCGTCCCGACCCTTTCTGTGTCCTGAAGGTAACGCACCTTCACGCTGGAGCAGCTACGCTTCTCCCCGCACCTACAGACGTCTCTCGCCGCGTGCGTCTCGGAACAATGACCTCAGCTAGCCGAGGGCAGGGGTCAATCCGCTGAAGATGAACAGCACCGGGCTTCCAGCTCCCCTTTAATCTTGCGCCCAGTGCCGAGAGCTCGGCCCGTGCTCCAGCCCGCGGGTCTCGGCAGCAAACAGCCTCCCAAGGTGCCGCGGTGAGGGACAGCGCTGTTTATCACTCTCTCATTCTGTCTACTTCCACATCCATTTGCATAATTTGCTTACTTACACCCTAAATCAAAATTCCATTCTTTAGAGTTGTAGCTAAGGCTCTTAATTTGCAATCAGGAAATGCTACAAAGGACTTTTCGTCAAGTGCTGCAAATCAACAGAATGGGAGACGAATCTTGAAAAATGAAAATGATTTTGATACCCCCCCCCCTCCCCCCTCCCCCTCCCCCGCATCTACTTGGCTGCATAATCTACTAAAGATTAAAAATTACTATCATAAAACAGGCATTCCCTGAAAGTAATCCCCATCTAGTGAGATGGGGGCGAGGAGACGCAGCTTCGCAGCCTTTGCTGCTAGTTATGTCAGCCTGTATTTTAAACAGTTCTAATCATATACCTTTGTGGACACTTAATTAAAATTACAAAACCAGTTTTAATCTGTAGTCCAATTAATATGCAAATATATGTAAATGTAGGGAAACAAGGTGGTGATTAAGTTAAGGACACTCTATTTCATGTCTCCTTTAAGTGTGAAAACAAACCGTCTTTTTTCTGTTCTTCTCTGATGGATTGTAATGTTTACAGGAAGCATGCTGAGCTGCGGAAAATAACCTTTCCAGCATCATCTCTGAAAAGGAACCATATACGTGTGTGTGTGTGTGTGTGTGTGTGTGTGAAAGAGAGAAAGAAGGTACAAATGAGTGTGTGTACCAAATCCATACGTCACAAAGTCATTTTATACTCATCACAGTAATTCCACTAAGGTCAAAACAAAGTTAAGACACTCACACTCTCCATTTAGTGAGCTGCTTAAAATGCAAGACTTAGTTTTTCCTGCTTGAGGTGAGAGTTGACAATTCAAAAGGGGAGACGTTATTTCTAATTAGGCCTTGGAGATAGTCTTTCAAAGTCATCTCTGGAGGGGCCTGTCCAAACCAGGTAATGAATAAGGCTGAACATCAAATAAGTTTTGTTGAGAGACTGATTCAGTGAGAAAAAACTACAGATGGAAGGTTACGAGGGGAGTTTGGACCTTCTGTTTGGGTTTCCTGTTTTATCGGACCCAATTATTTCAATGCAGACTTACAAAATGATAACTCCCTACCCAAAAAAGAACAAAACCTCACTTCCTACCATAGTTCCTTTTCTACCTCAAAGCTCACATGATGTAAATTTCAGTTAAGACAGTTATGTACATTAAAGAATATTCATGTAAGTTGAGGTTAATTAGACCAATTTCTGATTAGACTACCGAAACCCCCTAAATGCTCCTGTAGAGAGACGGCGAGAACTGGTCCCCATTTTACGTCCCTGGCAAATAATGCAACACTGAGACACCATAATTGCATGTTGTACCGCGGACGCCGTCCAATTAGTTTTGTTTGAAGAAAAAGGGGTTCGTCGCTACTCTTCTCCTCACTATTCTCCTCTAACGAGCCAAACGGAAAAAGTGGGGACGCATGCTAATGGAAGTTTCACGTCCAAACAGAGAAAGAGACCAGCAACCTTAGGTGCAGAAACCAGTCAACTAACACACACACACACACACACACACACACACAGTCACCGAAGAGTCAGTACATGTGGTAGAGGCTTCAAATAAATCTATTATTGCAAAGGATTTTTTAATATCAAACCAGCTACGTATGCCTTTTATTAATATCCTGAATATCCGTGTAAAAGTGTCAAACGTTACTGGGCAAATGGCCATGCACTGTTTACTAAACTCGAATATGAACATTAAAAATTATTTATTGTTCAACTCCAAGATTCCTTTTAGACTGACATCAAGGTGCGTCAGACCCCGAGTGTGACACTGCACTACGCAGTAGTGAGCAGGAACGCTTCGCCCAGCTGTAGCACGATGGTGAGGTGTGCGTGCTGGCTGGTGCACCAATCTTAGCACTCTGCAGAGGTCACGCTGGCTGGTTTGCTGGCCCCCGGGGGTTCCGCTGGGTCTGGCTGAGCAGTGTCCCATGTGAGGGGCCAGGAATCCGGGCCAAGCCCTGACACACCGTCCCTGCATCAGCTAGACCACAAACACCCCTGACCTCCACAATCTCCTCAGTGCCACATACCACACACGCATGCCAAGCAGGACACAAACATACCGACCTGCTGCTGCTGGAGTGTGTGTGTGTGTGTGTGTGTGTGTGTGTGTGCGTGTGCGTGTGTGTGTGTGTGTAGCGTGCACATCTAGGGGGTTGGGAAGTATTTGCTTGATGCATTCCGGGCCAGATTTTTTAAATGATTGAAAACCTTAAATGCAAGTCATCATTCCACTGTCACACCAGTAACAAGATAGACAGCCGTACCATTCATAGGAAGCTGTTTTCCTCCAGCCAATCAAATAACGGCAAAGGGGTGTGACTAGAACCATTGCTACCAGCTATACACCTTCCTACAGCAACGTGGCATGATCTGTCAGTGAGATTCCAATGGGTGAACGTGGTCATCCATTCAGAGATCATGGCTGATCTCAGATGTTCTACTGGAAGATCCAGAAATCACTGTGCCCTGAAACCTACCTGTGCTAGTAACCATGATGCACTACCACAGAACATTTTATTTCCTCACCTTTTAACCTTTAACTGTTTTTAATGAGAAGTTATTTCGTACAGGCTCATTCAACACACCTATGCTAAGGCAGCATTTCCTCACAGACCACATGTATCAATCAGGTGAAAAAGGAACAATACACATAGATCTACCTGAAGGTACATGTAGGTCCCTCTACAGATCCATTACTTATGCCTTAGTACAAAAGTGTAGCATAGGACAACACTCAAACCACTCTGCAAAGATTACACAAAAGTCAGATTAGAAAATGTAAAAATCCACTCTTTATAGATATAATGTTGGTTTAATACAGACATGTTTTTGCTAGAGGACCTGGTTGAGTGGCTGTGATACCATTATTCTCTGCAAACACTAGACCCTGCAGGAGAACTCTTACACACGAGTGGGTAAACACAAGGAACAGAGATCCCTCCTGCAGAGGACGACGTCGAGGACGGAGAACGAGAAGAGTGGTGTTTGGGTCACACCGTGTTTCTACGATCTACTGTTATACGTTTCTACGGTGCATGGGGGCGGAGCTAGGCCAGACTGAGGCTGGACCGAAGGCGGCAGAGTGACGTTCAAATGTTATTCCGCCACGCGCTGACCAGTGCTGACCAGTGCTGACCAGTCAGCAGTACAAAGGCTGTTACAAAGTTATGAGTAATGCTGTTCATGTCATAAAAATGCATCAAAGATATAAAAATATCCACGCAGATATACATAACATGATCAGGGTTTTTTTTTTTCCAGTGTATCATTCCCAACACATTTACACGTGAAACTAGTCGAGGTCGATAAGGTGTATTTTGCTTTGCGTTTCGTGAAACAATACCCTCCCCACGTGGATGTAAACACGTCGCCTGCTGTATTATCTGTGCTGAATTAACGATTTCCCGCAGGCTTGTGCAGACGAGGAGCTCGAAACTTTAAAAGGCAGAGAGATATCTCCAGCACGTGCGGAGGAGATAACGGTCTAAAGCAAACTCCCAGCACCAGATACTCAGACTGGACTCCCGACTCGGGCGAAGGGGAAGGGATGAAAGAGAGGAACAGGCACAAAGAAGGGAGGAGTAGGGAGATGGAGAGGGATGGAGGGAGACGTAGTGATCTGGGAGGGGACGCAGGCGTGGCACTCTCAGCGGGGCGGGCCGAACGCGGAGGCAGATGTTAGCGATGGTGCTACCCACTCCAGAGAGAGTCGCACTCAATAGGTAATTTTAAAATTGAACGAGGAGGTTTGACTAAGCTATAAAAGACTGCAGTCCAGACGTATGCACTGGAAGACCAACAATTATCTTATTTATAAATCAACAGCAATTTCACTGATGACTTTATCTCAAATTTGATTAAACACAAATTTCAAAGTCAAAAATCATTTTATCTAATTCCCTTTATTGGTAATAATCACAGGTCTTCCCAGAGCTGCCACTAATCAAAAAGCCCCATTGATTTCCACTGAGCAGAGACAGAGCTTTAAAGAGACACAGAAGCTGGACCAGTTAATACACTCTCCTCCACACACACACACACACACACACACTCCTACACACACACACACCTGCAGCCACACACCAAACATGCACACGCACATGCAAACCTCGCTCACACACACTCACACACACACTTACTCACACACACTCACACACACACACCAGCTTTACCCACACAGTGTGACTCGTTATTGTGGATCTTTAACCCGCCGATAACACTCAGAATAATGGAGGATGTCCAGTGCGGCTTCCTTGAAATACCATGAATGTCAGACCACCACAGACCACAGTGTTAAGGGCAGGATCACAGGGCAGTGTTAAGGGGCAGGATCACAGGGCAGTGTTAAGGGGCAGGATCACAGGGCAGTGTTAAGGGGCAGGATCACAGGGCAGTGTTAAGGGGCAGGATCACAGGGCAGTGTTAAGGGCAGGATCACAGGGCAGTGTTAAGGGGCAGGATCACAGGGCAGTGTTAAGGGGCAGGATGACGGGGCAGTGTTAAGGGGCAGGATGATGGGTCAGTGTTAAGGGGCAGGATCACGGGGCAGTGTTAAGGGCAGGATCACAGGGCAGTGTTAAGGGGCAGGATCACAGGGCAGCGTTAAGGGCAGGATCACAGGGCAGTGTTAAGGGGCAGGATGACGGGGCAGTGTTAAGGGCAGGATCACAGGGCAGTGTTAAGGGCAGGATCACAGGGCAGTGTTAAGGGGCAGGATGACTGGGCAGTGTTAAGGGGCAGGATGATGGGGCAGTGTTAAGGGCAGGATCACAGGGCAGTGTTAAGGGCAGGATCACAGGGCAGTGTTAAGGGCAGGATGATGGGGCAGTGTTAAGGGGCAGGATGACGGGGCAGTGTTAAGGGGCAGGATGACGGGGCAGTGTTAAGGGCAGGATCACAGGGCAGTGTTAAGGAACATGGGCCTCTACTACAGCACTGTGAAGTGGTCATTACTGCACATTAACATCCACATTACCCACATTACAACCCTGGCATCCAGTCAGTGAGTCAAGAGTGATCAGCTCTCATGATCAGACCTTCCACAAAGAAAGAGAGAGAGAGAGACTCACTACACTGATGTCTGATGAGACATGCATTCATATTTAAAGGGTCCAAATATGCTCAATGAACTCTAGTTTGCCTTCAGTTCTCTAGTGAAAAGTGGAGAGAAAGAGAGAGAGAGAGAGAGAGAGAGAGAGGGAGGGGTAAACTTTCTCTGCCAGAACACCAGTGTTGCTGAAACCCCACAGTGCTCACTTCTCTCCTTTATGCTCTTCTCCAGAGAGAAGGTGCAGCAAGATGAAAAATGCATAATGACTTACATTTTTCACAATGTACACAGCTTTAGTAACACAACATTAGGAGACCGCGTACCACGCTGAGTTTATGACACGAATACGACGCTTCCGTGAGCCACACGCCACATTTATGCAGAACGCCTTGCTCCGAATGAACGCATACATCCCACGGACCATCACAGCCCCTTCCGTCGCTTAACACGGCGCTTAAAACACCCGTGTTTGTGTTTTCATGTCGGTGGGTTTCTCAGCAGGGAACACACTGGACACTGAGCACTGAATACTGAACACGGCAAACGGGATTTCCAGCTGAGGGACTGAGGGTGCAGCCAGTGCACCGGACCGAGACCGTCACGTGGTGAGACCGTCACGTGGGTGAGACCGTCACGTGGTGAGACTGTCACGTGGGGCCTTCACGAACGCAGGCTCCACCGCCCATGTTATCAGAGTCTGGCCAACATGGCTGCCGTGATCGGGAGGTCACGTGCGCTCTCATATCGGGTCGTGGTTTGGCTTACTGTGGCCGTGCTGTCTCACATTTTCACACTGGCATGTTATTCTCTCTGGTTCTTATGATGCCTTTTTTTATATTTGAAATGTCACAAAGGGGTCCAGAAACCAGGAGACAACAACAGCAATACACCATGGTCAGAGAGGCAGACTCAGGTGGGAATGTCCATCAGGTGGGAATGTCCATCAGGTAGAACTGTCTACTGTCCATCAGGTGGGACGGTCATCAGGTGGGACTATTCCTTTCTCACCGTTAGCATGTCTGTCTTTATCAGGGCACATGAGGTTGTCAGGCAGTAAGCTTAACATGTATGCTAACTGAGTTTTCTTCACATGGGGCTTATGTATGCTAATAAAACAGGTCGGTATTAGCCATAGCTATGTATGCTTTGAAGTGGCATGACTCTGGGATTTGTCTATCACACCCACAGTTCCAAGTATGTCTTTCAGTCTAACAGACAGACAGATGGATAGACAGGCAGGCAGACAGGCAGGCAGACAGACAGACAGACAGACAGACAGACAGGTGAGTTTGTAAGATCCTCTTTCACCTTCAGAAAAGGGAGTAGTTTCAGTGGGATATTTTAATGACATATTGTGCTGTTGCAAGAAGTTCTATTATTCTTGTAGGCTGTTTTAGGGCTTTGGAATTCACCAGAGAGAGAGAGAGAGAGAGAGAGAGAGAGAGAGAGAGAGAGAGAGAGAGAGAGAGAGAGAAAGGGAGAGAGAGAGAGACTGAGTGTGAGAGATTGAGTGTGAGAAAGAGAGAGACAGAGAGACAATGAGAGACAGTGAGAGAAAGAGAGAGTGAGAGAGACTGAGTGAGGGAGAGAGAGGGGGAGAGAGAGAGAAGGTGAGAGAGACTGAGTGAGAGAGACACCTCAGAGAGAATTGGAGAAAAGGCTTCATGCAGGGATATCGTAGAGACAAACCTCCTAAAGCAAAATGCCTGAGGCTCTTCAGTCTCCTCAAAGACTCCAACAGAAACCTTAACTTTTATCTCCCACTCACAGACACATGTACACACACACACACACACACACACACACGTGCACTAACCTGAGAGGGTGAAGGGGGTTTGTAGCTTAAGGCAAATATTTTGTAAAGTGACAATTCAAAAGTTTTTTGTCTGACTAAAATAGATTGTTGGCAGATGCGTGAGAGAGAGTGAGAGTGAGAGAGAGAGAGAGAGAGAGAGAGAGAGAGGGAGAGAGAGAGAGAGAGAGAGAGCCCATGACACAGAGTAAGATCAACTGTGCTACTTAGTGAAAGGTAAGTCTAGCAGCTGTTTTTCATTCTGTCTTTACAGAGCACTTTAATCATAGCAGTGCGACTGCTAACAGGGCCGCTAACGCACTGCCACTCCATTAGACAGGCAGTCAGAAGATAAGAGAAGTTAACTCTGCCTGCACACACATACCTGTGAGGCCCATTGAGCCATTATCCGCTATAGTTGACACTGCAAATGAAATAAACTCACACTCCTCTCTCCATTCTGAAATACTGCAGCAACTTTCATCTTTCTGCAGTTACTTGTTCATCATTAAAATATTGGAACAGCACTGGACTTTAAGTGAGAAACGCCCAGTTGCTTTAGCCTGGGAGATTTTATTTAGCATTCTGTCTCTCTCTCTCTCTCTGTCTCTTTCTCTGTCTGCCATCTTCTTTTCATCCTCCTCCTCCTTTTCTTCCCACAAAGCCCAGAGCTGCTCTCTCTCTCTCTCTCTCTCTCTCTCTCTCTCTCTCTGTCTCTATGCCTCTCTCCACATTTGCTAAATTATTCACCTCCAAATTAATACCACATTCATGATGGTACCTTGTTGCACCTCTGTGCCCATCATGCTGGGGGACGTGACATCAGAACAGGACATCCTGTCAGCTGCGGCAGGAGAGGCACCCGGAGACCCGAGCCCGCTCCGCGCGAGGCGGCCGCTTGATGTCGGGCCTTACTGAGGGTGTCGGCCCGCGTCTGGTCTCCTACGAGAGCAGATACACTGAAGGCTTTGGGAAATCAGGCCTGTGTTCTTGCAGCCTACAGCCAGATGCTTTTCGTCTTCCCGCCTCACGCGGGGGTTCCGGCCGTCTCCGCTCTGAAGGGCCTCTGGCGAGAGAGAGGAGCCTTTTGACTTCTTTGCACAGAGAGTGTCCATGATCAAAGGTGTCCCCAGTAGTCTCTCCTGACAATCACGCGGAGGCGCGCCTTGACCCCGCGTTTTTCGTCCAGACACATTTATCCCACCTTTTCCTCTTCCTCGTCTTCCTCTTGCCTGGAGACGTGTCAGAGAAGCAGAGCCACGATGCTTCGCGGGGCGCGTTTCCTGCTCAGATGAGCTCTTGTGTTTTCAGCAGCTGCTGCTCACATGTGCCGTGATTATGTTAACAAAGCTGAAACTGACTCTGCCGTGTATTTGCGTCGCGCTCAGAACGAGGGGAGAAGAAGAACACGACCGGACCGGGTCTTGGCCGGGTCCACACACCTATTCCCCTCACACGGCACCAAACCACAGCCACATTTTTTGTGATAGCTGGCTGGTGGACTGACCCGGGGGTCCCGATCCGGAGGAGGTAGAGAACAAGGCGGGGCAGGTGGGGCAGGAGGGCGGTGGTATGCAGCTCCATGGTGACAAATGAGCTTGCATTGTGTGTCAGTGTGGCTTCCTGCCAGCCGAGCCCAGTCTCTATTAAATTAGCACTTGTCAATGTGGCCCACGTTGATTGATAAATGGTTGTGTCAGAGCTGAGGGACCCAGGCATTTTTATTCTGCTGGGAAAGACCTTCTGTGACACGCGCAACACCGAAGCTAATTGTGGTGTTGGTTTAATTCGGTTTAAACCTTTCATTGATTATATCGCCCATCAATGCAAATTTTGTTTAGACGCAAAGCGTCGGAATACAGCAGACATAAAATAAATGTTTAGTAAAGTTGATGTCCACTCTAAAATGTATTCAGATCAATGTGCCTCTACAGTGGACATAGAGGTGCAATCTGTATCAAAAGAATCGAAAAAGAAAAGAGTCCTGAACAAACAATACAATGAAAATAGACTCAAATAATTCAGATCAAAAACATAGTACAGCATATACTTATAAGAACATACACACATGTCAAACCACTTTCAGAGAACCTGATCATAACAATACAGGCATTACGACTTCACAATTATTATTTCTTTCTTTTCTGGTGTTGCAAAATAAAATCATCAGGGTCAAAGGGAGGAAGTCTAATATAAAAGTTGGTGTTTTACTCATGTCGACAATCAACAGGAGCTTCAAAGGGCAGAGGATTTCAAACCCCCTCACACTGCTGCCTGTGGGCGCAGTCTTCTACACTGTCACTGGACACAGGCGAGCGTTCGCCACAGAGACCGCGGCCATGCCGAATGACTGCCAGCCATGCAAATAATCACTTACTTACACTCGATGAGTTTGCTTTGGATAAGGCAAATTACCATTTGAAAATGAGCTGAAAAACACTCTGGGCAAGAAGCTAGCATCGTGAGTCTGGGAGTCTCAGAGCTCTCTCTCCCTCCTTCCCTCCCTCCCTCCCTCCATCCCTCCATCCTCTCTCTCTCCCTCTGAAGCGTAAGGAAAGAGAACGAAAAAAAAATGATGAAATGAAAGCGGATGCATCGAGACCTCGGAGCCCAAGCGCTACTGCCAAAAGTAGCTATTTTGTGCTTGATTGAATGTCATATCGCGCAATATGTCTGATTTCAGTGAGTTCTGTCCAAATCTTGCGTTAGGTTACACACCATGAATGCCTGTCACAGAAGAAACAAGGAAAACGGACAGAACTCCCCCCGCCTGCTGCTCTCGGCATCTCATTGTTTTTCATATGAAAATACATGTAAATGTGCCATATACATGCATAATGTACATGCATCATATGCAGGAGATGGGCGTGGCATATGCAAATGCTCAACCATGCGCCAGTGCTATAATGCTCTGAACATGGTCTCTCCCTGTTACTAATTGGGACAGCTTTAAAACAAAATAGTTTTGACACAAGCACCCAAGGCAAAGTTTCCCAGAGTCTCTCTCCTCAGAGAGAGGGATACAGTAATTACTCATCCTCTGCCATTGGCTTTGGCTTATAACAATATTTAGTCTTAGGCACAGCTACACAAGGTTTTTTTCCCCCCCTTATTTCTTTCTTTGCTATGCTAACCATCACACTTCATGGTGTCATATCCTTAAACTGGAATAAAAAAAGAGGATTCAGAGAGAGCAGGGCTCACAAATATGCACGGCAGGCCTCGCAGAGGAAGGCAAACCGGCTTTGTTAGCGTAACAGCCTGTAAAATACGACACAGTGACAGTAAGTGTGATGCACTGAGCTAATAATGCGGAGGTCGTTTGTCAATAAAGCCGAGCCGATTAGATCCCAACGTGGTTGGAAGGGGCGGCGGAGAGAAAAAAAAACAACCTTTCAGATGAAAGTCTGCTGTTAATTTACTTTTTAATGAGAAGCATACTGACTTTACAGCAGGCGTATACTTTCTCATTGTCCATTGTCTCTGGGAGGGACGGGAGGGGCCCTGCATACACCACACACTTATGATGAAACCTAAACTAACTTTATTGGTGAGGGGAAAAAACATGCAAACCAGTTAATCCTTTTGTGAGTGTGAGTGTGTGTGTGTGTGTGATTGTTTTTGTTGAAACCGATGTTGGTAAAGAAAAGTAAACATGATGTCCATGTGAAATGCCGCTGATGTTGACAGGTTCCTTCCAGAACTTTCCTTCCGTCCGCTATGCACACGTTTCACTAGCCTGCCCGCATGGATTAAAAGCAAATGTGCTGTTTTCTTTAATCAAGGTGTGTGTGTGTGTGTGTGTGTGTGTGTGTGTGTGTGTGGGGAAGGTAAATGACTGCTGTAGGGATGAGAAGTCCACCTTCTGACAGGAGGAAACCTGATCGCAGAAGGAAGCTCTTGGAAGCTCCTGGAAGCTCTTTCAACGTTACGTTCCCAAATGTGCAGCTTGAGGTCTGGACTGTACTCACTCCATCAGCACAGCCGAGGAGGAGGAGAGACTCCACACATCTCTAAACAAGAAAAACACATCTGCCTCCAAGCTGCAGGAGAGAGAGACAGACACACAGACAGAGAGAGAGACAAAAAGAGAGACAGAGACGCACACTGAGACAGAGACACACAGAGACAAAGCGTCAAAGAGAGAAAGAGAGAAGGAGAGACAGACATCCAGAGACAGAGAGAGAGAACTATAGGAGATAAATTGCATATGTGAGTATCCACAGAAATATTGGTCAAATTAGAAACTTAAGTTTCATACCTCACAGGAAATGCAACACAGAGCACTACAGAAGGACAACACCGTATCTGTCTTCTGTCTCTCGTCCCTTGACCTTACTGTCCCTCCCCTCCACGGCAGTGGGCGGCGGTCTCTGGAGCTCCGCCCCCAACCATTCAGTCTCCCAGGGCGACAGCCATTTTGACATCTTCCTTTTTTGTCAAGACAGTCCTGTCTCCAATCAGTAAATGACGGTGTCTGTCTGAAACACACCCTTTCAGAACAACTAATGACTTTGTTTCAGAATTCATTTGACAACGCCCACCCCCAGTTTTTCTCAGTTTTGACATTTAATGAGCACAAGCTGAAGAGAAGCTGTTATAGTAACATTAGTGTGGTTAAGCGCTGGGACAGGTGACCTGGTGGGACAGACTCGCTGAACGTCAGAGCAGGTTTGCATTTCTAATTATTCATTTCCATTTTAAAAGTTCACTTGAAAAGTCAGAGTAATGCCATCTCTCCAAAATGGGTCAAATAATTGCCACCACACTGATGAAGATCATTTAGTAAATTAAAAACCATCAACAATTATTTTTTTTGAGTACACATCTTTTCTGCATATTAATTTTGCATTATTGTGATTAATTAGGAGGCTTTTCTGAACGAAGATTCACCAAACAAGAAGACAAATCTGACAATTTCTCTGCTAATTGCCTCTCCCACCAAACAAACACACAGAGTTAAAGTGGAGCTTCTTACCAATGCAAACATTATGCAGAAATGGAAATCCCACATTTATTTATAAGGCAGCACTGTAAAAGTTACACTTGAAATGATACTTTGTGTGCACAAGAAGATTTGAGCATTAACTGGTTGCACTTAGGTTCCACCCACACACACACACACACACACCATTCAAATATCCAATGCAGAAATCAAACACACACAAAGAAACTCAAAGACAATCTGTGGTCAAACACTGAAATACTTTTTAATAATGTCATTTCAAAATGATGTGGTGTGAGGTCTTTCTATTAAAGGGTTGTCTTGAAACTCTAAACACACAGGCCGTTTTCTCAAGCCTTAATTGCAAATGTGACTTGGGCTAGGACTCACACTCTCTGATGCAGGCTTACGGCGGACGGTGAGGCAGGCTGGCCTCCTGGCTGCGTGACTGGACACTCCTCTCTCAGAAACCACAGTCCTAACAGGGCTTTATTAAATACACAGCTCTATGGAACATGCAGTGGAATATGTTGAACAAATGTTTGATGATTAACCAAGAGAGATAGGGCTAAATAGCTGTGTTCACCACTAATAATTCAGCCATAATTACAGCAGTGACAGTGGAGAGGGTCATTCTGAAGAGGACAGAGACTTTATTGAATGAGAGCATTTAGTCCCAAGACCTGCCCTTTCCCCTGATAACCACAGCCCTGCACTGCATATTAATAAGAAACAACAAAATCTTCAGACACAGACGCACACGGACAGCGACAGGCAGGTTACCGCTGAGAGGTGGACGTGCTTTTTCAAACCGCGTGACCAAGGTCAAGGGGTAGAGGTCAAAGGTTAACCTAGGTTAGGATCAGGAGAATGCCATGCGGAGGCCAAGACACCCACAACAAAGGGGAAAGTGATTCGTGGCGGAGTGGTGCTGTGACATCCAGCTTCACCTCCTCCACCCAGACCCCCCCAACCCCACCCCCGAACCCCCCAACCCCCCCCCGGGGACACCACGGGTCTGCTCTGTTACCCTGGGGGAGCACTTCAATACCGGCCCGCCTCAACCCGGGCAGTTTTGATCTTGTCAAGGAATGTGCTCCAAAGTGTGGGGCCCTTTTCTGTATTTTTTTTCTCTCTCTCTTTTGCTTTTTTTTTCAAAAGGGAGAAAGACAGAAGACGGCGATGGAGAGCGCGGCGAGGAAGAAGAGCGGCGCGGCGAGGAAGAACGCCCTCCTGCTTCAGGGTTAAAAGGGAGAAGTCCGGAAGGTCGGCGGAGCGGAGAGGCGACGTCTCCAACTCAACTCCCGGCCCAAGGTCAGGACCGCGGCCGAGCCAGGGCGTCTCTCTTCCACGGTGCTGCCGTACCTGTGGCCGAGACCTTCTTCTACGCGTTCCACACGCATCCGCCCCCCATCCGCCCCCCACCCGACCCCCACCCGGTCTGACGGCACGGATCGATCAATCAATTACCCCCAATATTAATCAGACCTGGAGAGAGATGAAGGAAGGTGAGTTTCATGAAGGCCCGTGTTACAGAACCCCGCGCTACGGCGGATACGCTGACTCTGGCAGATAAGAGTGCGCTTGTAGGAACTCAGATCAGCTCATTCTGACATAGGCACAGGGGACCCCCCGGTTTGTCTGAGGAAGTACAAGAATTTGTTGTTTCTCCGCCTTTGACTAAGGTCATACCAAATTAACAGCCTATCTTCAGCGTAAAAATAGCATACCATTAATTTCCTCCTCATAAATCTTAAAGGTTGACCTGATTTTTTTTTTATGTTAAACTATGGGAAGAAATTAAAGAGTGAAAGGCAGATATGCCAGGGTGAAAACAGGGAAATATCCGGAGTGGACTAATTTTAGCATCATGGATCCACAGCAGCTCCTCCATAAGGGAGATGCAGGCCGGAACATCTCGCAGACGGATCCACCATCACTCTTCAACATGTTCTGACGATCCATCACAACTTTTTACATTTTTTTTTTTAATTACACAAACCCAGAAAAATGTCCACAAACGTCCCTCGCCAAAACTTTAATTGAAATTGCACAAGTTCGTTAAGAACGGGGCCTACACGCAAACTCCCAAATGGTAATCACTTTTCTCAATTTTCAGGTAAATAAAGTCTTGGCTAAGTCTAGCACGCCTAAATCCTTTAATTGCAGCCTTAGTGGTTAACAGTCTTAGCCGCGTCTTACGAATGTGGTCAGTGTTGCAGTTTAAACAGATCCTAATTATTTCTTGTTGAAGGTTTAAGATTTGTCAGCTCTTGTGCAACGCAACGATAAAGCATTTGTCTTTCAAACGCAATCATGACAAGTGTGTTTCACGAGCATCTGGGCGCTAAGAGGTTGCAACTTTATTAGTGCGAGTAGCTGCTAGTAAAGGGCTTGGCAACAGCAAAAGAAGATTATGTCTCAGAATCAAGCCAGAACTAATGATGAAGTCCCACAACAGAGTCAATTATGCCATTTTCATTAGAGTGTCTTTGTGTGCACGTTTTACTGTTTGTTATTTTAATAACGCGAGACGCTGGAGTGACAGTGGGCTTATAGTGGATTGGGCGCTGGGGAAGAGCCAATCAGCACGCAGAGCCCTCGACGGCCGGGGAGAAGACAGGTTTGCAGGAAATCAGGTTTTTTTTTTTCTTCTTCTTCTTTTGTCCTTTTTTTAATGAAGTAGGAAAAGGCCCCTCTTACATCATCAGAATATGTTAATCAGCTTGATGAAATGCTGTTGAAGTCTGATGTCAGAGCACAGGACAGCAAAGGACTGGAAAGCCACATTAATTGAGTGTTTTCACATTGGAGCTGGACTTAGTTTGAGCAGCGAGCGTTTTCTGATGGCTACTTTATTCCCTGCATCGGGCCTCTTTCAAACAACTAGAAGCTGGTACGCTGCGATCCGGGAGGAGACGGACATCTCAGCGTTTCAAGTGGGTCTGCTGGGTTGACCAACAACCTCTTGATCGAGTACTGTGACCTCATACTGACCTCATTATCAAGGAACGTGACCTGTAAGAACCGTTAGCCAAGTGAGATTACGCTAACCAGTCGGCCTAGCTCTGAGGACTCAACACCCTGGTATGTTTCTTCTTGTGTTAGGAGTGTGATACCTGACATGTAGCTAACTCCAAACACAAAGAGGAACACTCATGAAACACAAGTAACCCAAGACTGATACCCTCACTTCACCAGAGCTGGCGTCGCCGTAATCGATGTCCTCAATGAAAATTCCATTCAGCTTGGACCATTGTTCTCCCGTTAGGTCTGGCAATCGAAGACAGACAAACAGAAGAACAAAAGGAGAAGGCTAAAAATAAATAAATAAAATAAAGAGTCTCTGAACGCAACGCTGAATTCCATTAATAAAACACACATCTTGTGGCTGGCGACGGCGAGGGAGAACCTATGGCTCTTTGAAGTCAGTGCTCCTCCTTAACTTAATCCAGTCCTGGCGCATCTGTACACCCCCGTCCCCTTTCATGTGGTACGGCCCACGAGCGACTCCAGCTGCAAGGCCATGACGTCAGCGCGCGTCCTCCAGTCCACGAGGTTATTTGCATTTCCTTCTCCGCAAGAGCTTCAATCAAAAGAGCCCTGGACCACGTACAGAAAGACACCCCCCCACCAAAAAAAAAAAAAAAAACCCACCCAGTAATACAGCAACTCTGACTCGAACCAGATGAAGCTACTCTATTTATACCCAGGCCTGCCAAGAATAGTCTCGGGGACTTCCTGCACGAGGACGCCTTACTCCGCACTGCCGTTAAAAACAAAGACATTCCACTCCTTTAACCATCAAATGCAGCAAACTGCTGCCTTTGAAAGTGATACTGGTTGATCCTTTCTTTCTTGCCCATTTATGCATTTATATATTTATGTATTTATTTGAAATCTGTGCCAACTGCATGGAAAATCTTTTGATGGTGAGCCAGGTTTAAGAGCAGGGTCTGCCCACAAGTGACCACTACAACATTACTGATTATAGTCACTGGTTATTGGCTTTGGGAAAATCACAACAGGGTTATGAAAACAAAGTCTTCAAAAATAACAACAGTTATTAACATGAGTCATGGAGGCGCTGAATTAACCCAAGAGCCAGCAGGTTTTTTGTGAGGACCCAAAACTCCTGTGCCAGACCTGTGCCAGTCTGTGCCAGCCTCTGACAGATGTATTAGTGCTGTGTGCATCCGCTGTGGTTCTTTTCATCTCATGCAGGTATGAAACCAGAGTGTTGAACACACACATGCAGCCGCCATTCAATACCCGCAGTGGAGCTGCCAGGCCACACCTGGGACTGCTCAGGGAGACACTCAGACAGCTCAGGGAGACACTGAGACAGCTCAGGGAGAAAAGACACTCAGATAGCTAACGGAGACGATATCAGACTGCTCAGGGAGACACTCCCAGACTGCTCAGGGAGAAAAGACACTCTCAGACAGCTAAGGGAGACACTATCAGACTGCCTGGAGAGAAAGGACACTCGCAGACTGCTCAGGGAGACACTCTCAGACTGCTCAGGGAGACACTATCAGACTGCTCGGGGAGACACTATCAGACTGCTCAGGGAGACACTCTCAGAGTGCTCAGGGAGACACTCTCAGACTGCTCAGGGAGACACTCCCAGACTGCTCAGGGAGACACTCCCAGACTGCTCAGGGAGACACTCTCAGACTGCTCAGCGAGACACTCTCAGACTGCTCAGGGAGACACTCTCAGACTGCTCAGGGAGAAAAGACACTCTCAGACAGCTAAGGGAGACACTATCAGACTGCTCGGGTAGAAAGGACACTCTCAGAGTGCTTAGGGAGACACTCTTGACTGCTTAGGGAGATACTATCAGACAGCTCAGGGAGAAAAGACACTCTCAGAGTGCTCAGGGAGAAAAGACACTCTCAAAGTGCTCAGGGAGAAAAGACACTCTCAGAGTGCTCAGGCAGACACTATCACTGCTGAGGGAGACACTCCCAGATTGCTCAGGGAGAAAAGTCACTCCCGAGTAGCTCCAAATCAGTAAACATGGAACCGACCTTAAATCAAAACCAGGCACAGACTCAGTACCGCTTACATCCCCATCAACCTCCAACCTCCTCTTAATCCCATTACAGGGAGATCAAAGCAAAAATGGAAGATAACACAAAGACCATGGTTTTAGCAACTGTGGTAACCTTTGCCAGGTTTGGTCTCAGTGTTCATTTTACTCCTTCATCCCAGTCAGGTCTGCCTGAAGAGCTATAAAATTAATGTAATGTCAATAACATCAGACCATAATCTCATAAGTTTTAGACTTTAGTCCTCATAATCTGTTTGCAAACTATTTTCTGGTGAACAGACACTCACATCGGAAATTGAGATTAATTCATTGTACTTAATTCTAACCTTTTCTATAAGTCAAATGATACAGTGGGTAATTTCTAATTTAAAACCACAGCTATACCAGCCATTAACTTCCAATCATCATTAAAGGCATTTCAGGCCAAGAAGCAGCCAGAGGGCATGGTTTAAATATATATAATTTAGTGGTGTGTGCCAGGCAAATCTGGGTTTTTACAAAGGAAAGTTACTGTAATAAGGTATGCAAAAAAAGGTTTTATAAATGGAATTCCCAAAATACTGTACAAACACACGTGAAGAGACTCGTTTAACCTTTTAAATCCACCAGTCTTGCCACTGGACGGACTGTCTGCCCGTTCCAGACGTGAGCGCGAGCCTTTAGCTCCTGAGCAGCTAAACGCTTCCTTTACCAACGGGAAGCAAAGCTCGTGGTAGTTGTAGTCCTAGCACTAAAGCCGCCTTTTCCAAAACCATTCCCAGAAACCTTTTGGGACACTAACGAGGCACGCAGGTCTGTTTGTATTTACATCAAAAATGGGCAACCACAACTACAAAAAAACCTGCATTGGCTTTGGTGACGTACTTGTGAACCATGTACTGCAGCTTTAAGCTGCCGGTAGCTTGTTCGCTGCGGTGGAGGGTGAGCGCACGGCGCTCCAAGCAGCCAGAGACCTCTCATCCTTCTCTCTCTCACCATCCAGCAACATGTGGTTAGCGGAGGAAACAAGCAAACAAACAAAATAAAATCCTCAAAATCAGTACACAGTCAACAAATCAAACTTAAGGAAAGGACAAACAAAACAACTCATTTGCACACAAAAGATAACTGGATTAAATATACCCGAGCTGTGGAGAAGGCTCTTGTAAACACGGCGTTAAAATGATGCAGCTGGATTCTCGCGCCGCACCCGTAATCATTCCTCACACGCTCGTGCGTCTCCGCGCGCTCCCCAAAACGAGCCGGACACGCGGTTCAACACCAAACGCACAGACATAAACACGGGCGCTCGAAACACTGGATCTGGATGATGGAGTGCAGCCTTCGTTAGGCAACTTGGGATGAACTGAGTTGAAGCCAAAGTTCCCCCGTGTTGACGGGCGGGGTAAACAGGAGCCATTACGGGGTAATATTTCAGCCTAGCTGCCCTGATGTAGAGTGGTCATTAGTCATCTCTCACATGGTCCAGAATAACGGAGCTGATCCGAGTTTGGCGTGTAAAGTCTCGCCCTCTGAATCCCCCCGTTGTGTAACGTAGGCCTGGTGTTAGGTGCTCTAGTGCCGTGGACAACCCCTAATCCTACAGTCTCACTTATTTATATCTGTTAGACCTTCGCTCATTTACAAACCCACAGACCTACACTGTGATGATTTATTTGCACTACTAATTGTAAACTAGAAAACTTTTCAATCCGCCAAAGCGCCATGCATATGTACGCGGGAGGCCGCTCCATCACAAGGACATCAAAAAAGGACAGAAGTCCAAACGTACACCGTGGGTGTCTCGGGGCCGAGAACCCGTTCAAAGACGAGCGCTTCAGAAGCTCCTTTGAAATAAGACAGTATAACCTTGTGAGGCTCACATGTGGCTCCCATTAAGCTGGTGCATGTGAAGGTCTTTGTTTACACACGGCCGCGAGGAGAGAGACAGGTCAGGTGAGGATGAGAGGCATGCTAACGAAGTAGAGGTTAGTCTTAATGAGAGAGTCGCCACGTAGCCATCAGCTCTCCGGCCCTGTGGGAAAACACTTTGTCACACAGGTAATTACACACTAAACACTCCATCTCCAAAACCTTCACCAGAGGTATCCATCACAGAAACGGCACTAGTCAAGTTAAAAAGCATTAACTCATTACACAAAACATTAACACTCCATACAAAATTCACTTAGTTAATAGTCCTTTTTCAAGTATGACAATATAATCTCTCAGAGGTGTGAAGGGTAGATTTGTTGATATGAAGCATTCCTATAAAACTACAGCTAATAAATTATAATAAACCTGTGTTATAAGATACTGTACAAAGCAGGCAGACAAGTCACATAAACAGTCCAAGCTTTCCTCACTAAACCTAAAGACAAGAAAAAAAATACACTTATAAGGAGTGAAAGTTTTTTTCTTCTATTCAGACTCTTCCTCAGCATGTACAGATATATAACCACTAAATCTCTCCCTGACATCCCGAAGGAACGTTTTTCCTGAGTTTACCACTTTCAAAGTTTTTTTCTCTCTCTCTCCCCCTACTTTAATTCGACTTGGCACGTTTTTGGCGGACTAGCACGAGGGACTCGGGGGAAAACATAAATTTGGTCCCAGTTGTTTGGCGCGGTTTAGTGCTGAGGAGGATTAGACAATAGCGCGGGGAAGAAAGCCCGGCGCCGCGCGCCGTATTGACACAGGAGAAAGTGCAGAACAAAGTGTTCCGTGTGAAAGGAGAGAGGAGGAAGAAAGAGAAAGATTATCTTAATTATCATTCTAAGGGGGCCCGGAGCAGCACCTGTGCATGAATAATAACGTTTATAGGCGCATTGAGATGTGAATAATTCCCCCTTCTAAATCACACACATTACAATTGTAACAAGGGATGAGCTATTCGGGCTGTTCGTGTTGGCGGGTAAGAAGGCGAGGTATTCGTGTCCACTCTTAGCCTGTGGGGAAAACGAAGAGCTGAGAGGTTTTTATTCTCACAGGAGCATTCCTTAGCAAGCTCACGAGACTCTACAGCCGCAAATACATATCTAAACCCTACAGTAGCAAAGTAAAGCCAACAATGGTGTGTGTGTGTGTGTGCGCGCGTGCGTTTGGGTGTGTGTGTGTCGAGCGTATGGTTTCCGCGTATTAGCTCAGAAAGGCCTCTATGCAGTGTACGCCCGTTTCAATATTGTCTTGATGTGAAAGGCATTTGAGGGGATAAAGTCAGAGCGAATGACTCGGCTTCACTCACGTCACGCGCAATCACACTCACTTAACTCAGAGCCACATCAAACGCCGCACGTTCATATCCGTGGCGCTACGGCGTGCTAATGGGAAGCGGCGCGAGAACGCTGAAGGAAACGGGAACGGAGTTGCCAAGACCGCTTCAGAAATGGGCAGAACAAAAGGAACCCAGAGCAACAACAGCGGAAAAGTACGACTCAAGTGGGCCGTTAATATACAACACTAACATAACTTAAGTGAGTATTTGCTTACAATATTCCTATGAGAGACCGATGGCAAACCACAGTTCAATAAAGACACAATATAGAGGCTTGCGGTGTTTGAATGAATGCAGTGTCAGCTGAAGTCTGCTTTAAGATGGTTTAAACTCTTAAGTAGTCCAGTCTGAGATATTGTGACATTTGAAGCCATCAAACCAACCAAAAAAAAAAGGAAAAATGAAATGATTAAGTAGTCAGTATGCCTCCGTTCTCAAATGTTTGTCTATGTTCAGAGAAACAAGACTTGTAGAGGCTAGTCCAACCCCCAAGTGAGCGTGAATTTGGCCCTTCAGCCCAGTGCATCTCTCCACCCACCAGGTTGGATGGGGTCAACTTGGGGAGGACTGTTGCATTGTGGGCCCTCCCCCTGCCCCCATATCAGCTCTTTGAAATACGTCATGCTAAATAACTAGGATTCCCTGAAAGCCCACGTTAACAAATGTGTGGAGTACGCTAGTAATCACACACACACACACACACACCCCCCCCCCCCCCCCCCCATTTGTCCATAGGGATGGGCAGGGGTCTAGCGGGCTAGCATGTTAGCGCACTCCCACACTGACTCAGCCATTCTAGGACACGGAAGACTCCGGTACATGGCACCGGTGCCGCCCCCCCCCCCACACACACACACACCCACACGCCCGCGTTAACCCTGTAGCTGTGCTGGGGGGGGGGGGGGGGGGGGGGGGGGGGGGGGGGGAGTCTCGCTGAGATAGCGCGTCTGAGAACACGTGGCACACGGCCGCTAACGCTGTCCTGCGAGGCCGACCTGTCACTGCGTCATGGGGGGGGGGTGTGAGAGCGAGGGGGGGGGGGGGGGGGCAACGGGATGAGGGGGGGGGGGCTATGGGATGAGAGGTGAGGAGGGCAACGCATAGGAGGACCGTTACAAAGAGACACTCAGAGCCAAGCACGACTCTGGCAGCTCGCTGCTACGCCAGGAATTCACCCGCCGCACGGCACTCCCACCGTGGGGGGGGCACGACAGTGCCTCAGTCAAAAGTTCACCACCATGAGAGGCTTCCTTTGTGCCGCCAATTAGGGCCAGGGAAGAATACAGGCCTTTCATTAAAGGGGGTGCGCTCCGCCCAGACACGCCACGCACTGGACGGACATCTCATCTCGTAGAGCAGCCACTAAAAGTCATCTCTCATCTGCAGGGGTGTCGTGGCAGGAGAGGCGGGTGTGTGGCCCCCAACAACCCCACACCTCCGCACTCACAGCGGGCAGCGTGAACAGCTCGCTGCCTCCGGTTACAGCGTCTCAAGATGGGTGAAAATTATTAGGAATCACACTGATACAATCGGTTAAAGCATTCCAATAAACAGCTGGTCAGTTGCGAGCCCGTCTACGGACCTGCTCGGTCCAGGGGTTTCTGGGCTTCCGGTCCTGGGTCAGTAAGTGCGTGCTCGGTGGGGAGGGTGAGACAGGTCTGGTAAATGACCTGCTAAGCCTCCACTGTTCTTGTGGTCTTTGTAGTCTGGTTGGTTTGCTGGTATATTTCAGATCATCGTTCTGTCGAACATTGAACAGGTCATGTCAATGCACATGAAGTTGTCAGCGTCACTGACCGATTTTCTGACTTTACAGCCTCGCTTTTTAACCCGAGACCGATACCTCGTTGGTCCGCCTGTCTTGCAACAGCGGCACCAGACGGTACGTGTCACATCTCATCAGTTCTGACCCTTTTTGTTATCTCTCTTGGGATCTAACAGGGCAACGACACACAGCTGCCCAAGACGTAACTGAGCAAACAGTTCCTGAAACAGCAGTGAGGGGTGAAGGAAGGAGTCCCGTAAGGAGTCCCGTAAGGAGTCCCGTATGACCCCGCACATGTACAGATCCCCCCGCACCACGTCCCGCACATGTACAGATCCCCCCGCACCACGTCCCGCACATGTACAGATCCCCCCGCACCACGTCCCGCACATGTACAGATCCCCCCGCACCACGTCCCGCACATGTACAGATCCCCCCGCACCACGTCCCGCACATGTACAGATCCCCCCGCACCACGTCCCACGCCCCGCACCACGTCCCACGCCCCGCACCACGTCCTGCACATGTACAGATCCCCCCGCACCACGTCCCGCACATGTACAGATCCCCCCGCACCACGTCCCGCACATGTACAGATCCCCCCGCACCACGTCCCACGCCCCGCACCACGTCCCGCACATGTACAGATCCCCCCGCACCACGTCCCGCACATGTACAGATCCCCCCGCACCACGTCCCGCACATGTACAGATCGCCCCGCACCATGCCCGACGGCCCGCACCACATCCGAAGTCCCGCACCACGTCCCACGCCCCGCACCACGTCCCATGCCCTGCACCACGCACCACGTCCCACGCCCCGCACCACGTCCCACGTCCCACGCCCCGCACCACGTCCCACGCCCCGCACCACGTCCCACGCCCCGCACCACGTTCCATACCACGTCCCACGCCCCGCACTTTCACATCACAGCCGGTGTTCCAGTTCGAACCCAACGTGCTGACGTTCGGAGCAGATAGCGTAGAAACGGTGCCACTCTCCAATTACTGCCCGCCTGCACTGGAAATGATTTTTAATCTGTTTTCTTGTGAATCTGAAGCAAAATCAATACACACTTTAGGAAGCGGGTGCTCACCCTCTCAAGCTCGCGCTTGAACAAGTTGCTTAGAAGCGGTAGTGGTTTCCTTCTATAGGTAAATGAGGTGGTTGATGTAAGGGAGCCAGGCTGTGGTATATATCTCCACCCAGCTGTCTCACTCCCCAGTCAAGTGATGAATCATTTATGGCTGCGTAATACCTCAGAGAGTCCTTGTGGTGTCCGTTGGTAATTGTAGTTCATTGACCTCAGGACACCAGTCACACTGAGATTAAAGACTCAGTTATCCAGTGGAAATCATGTCTTATGAATATTCTGAGGTTGCCCATATTCTGCCCAGGAGATGCCAGGACTGAACATTAATTCATTCTCTCTCTCTCTCTCTCTCTCTGCTACTGTTTGATTTATATAAAATATTGCATCACAATAAATTATTCATGTCAATTAGCTTTTCATCTTCTAAGATACAAACTCATGTGATCCTTTTAACAACTATTTATCTCACAGTGAAACAGAGCTCTCCTCAGAAACACCGCCACGAAACGCCGGAGGGCATCATTCTTAAATAAAAGCATCAGATCTTTGCATACCTACGATTTGCATATTAAAGGCGGCAGGAGACGCAGCAGAGAAGCGCTGGGCACCGAGGTTCTCACTCCTCCCACATCTGACTGTTCCACCCCGCCCCCCCCCCCCCCCCCCCCCCCCACTAACCACGCCCCCCACACAACAGACAAGAGAGCGTCTACAAACGAACAGGGTCTGTCCAAAATGGACTGTTGTCAGGACCATCCTGCTTGTTCATCTCCTCATAACGGCTTTTCTGGATCTCGGTGCTGTTGTTACTGCTGACAACATAACTGATCAAAAATAAATATACCCAAACTAATAATACTATTATTATTACTTATTATTATACCAAGCATAAACTTTTACCTGATCCCAGTGCAGTTAAGAGCTGCTATTGCAGAAGGGAGTGAAATCACGACACGGTGAAGCCAGAGTCCTCCGACACGTCCTCTCATCTCCTGAGATAAGACTCATCCTCATCTTTTAATCAAGGTGTGACAATGGTGGCCTGAGTGGATTCTCCTTTAGTAGCCCGGATGAGACAGCTAAAGGAATAAAAACGAAATACAGGAGAGAGTTTCTGAACACCCCCCCCCAGGCTGAGAGGCCTCTGATTGAGATCTTGATAGAACCTTTTTTTTGTGGTCAGAAAGGCGATTTCTAGAAGATTTTGTTCGAGCTGTACATCATTTCCTCCCAGATGAAGATTATTTTCGGGACGGATGAAAGAAGGCCGCCTTGGGGCAATCTGGGAACTAATATTTTGATCAGATTAAGAGATCTGAGAATATGAAAATGAAAAGATAAGTTGTTAATCTCTTCAAAATACAACACGAGACTCTGCTGACATTGAGGGACGGTCAAGGTTACGGTGTGTCTCAACGTTGTCGTCAGTCCTCAGTGAACACCACGAACTGTGAGCTTAGGTCCATGGACAGTGTGACACGTCATACACATCAAACGAAAATATTGTGAGACACGCTGCTCGTGCTAGGTGTGTGTCTGCAGTGCATCACAGCATGCCTCTCGTTAATCAGGCAACCATAAAGTGACATCATCAGATAGATATACATCACCCAGATCAGACATGGCTATCGGTCATGTACAGCCAGTCATGTCTGTTTTATTCACATCTATCTGCAATGCTGATCCTCTGAACACCTCCGAGTAAAACTTCGCCAAGGTCATCGAGTTAAGTCCTTCTGATTGGTCGTCCCTTTGGCTACATGAGTCCTGGTTGGCTGTCCCTTTTGAAGTGACCGTGATCGGTAGATCCTCCGGGCGCCCCCATGTGGGTCAGCCATGATGGGAGTGGGAGCGGCAGAGGCACCGGTGACAAGATCAACAACGTCACATGACCAGTCACCTTTAACCTGACCTAGTTAGTCGGTTCCAGCCAGTCAGAGCAGGAAGCAGGAAGTCGTGTCTGCCTTCATTATTCAGAATGACAGGTGATGGCCTGAGAGTACAGTATTTGGTCTCACTCCTGAACTAATTACACATTCCACCCTCATTAATCACCCAATCAGCTAACAAATTCTTCTTCCGGTGAGGGTAATCTCTCTAATTAGCGATCGCCACCACCATTTAAACCGGTATCCCTTTGGTTGCTGTTAAGTGGACTGGTCCATTAGAGTTACAGTGAGATTCTGACCTGTCGGTTCGGTCATAGCATGACGGCCAGCCACGCAGACCCCGTGTTCATCTGGTCCAGACATGGAGATCCAGGAGTCACAGACACACATCTGCTGACGTATGGGGAGGTAACGAGAGAAGCAGGACGGAGGGGAGAACGTCCGAGACGAGGGCCAGCGGGAGAGAAGAATCCGCTTTCTCTCATATCGACCCGTCCTGCTCTCCTGCCAGATACGTTCGAGAGTGATCGGCCGACCAATCAGGGAGTCTCTTCCCAGCACCGAGCGATCAGGTGCGGCCGTTTGATCACCCCTCTGCTCCCACACGCTGCACGTGGTCGGAAACTCTGAAGACTTCCAGATCTCCGGCGTGCCGTTCGGCGGGGCCCCGTCTCGGCGGTGGTTTTTGGCGACGCTAACTGCAGTGGCTTCTCCTCTCTGGTGTGAAAGGTCTCATGGGCTCCAAACTCTGCTTTTAATGAAGCAAAAACGACACCCACACAAGGCTGCCAGCTTTCCTGCGCAAATTCGGAGATGATTACAAGTGAGCGAACACAGGGTGGTCTCCGACTCTAGAGGCAGAGGTGCCCAACACGCGTCTGTGTCTGTGAGCGGCAGAGAACATTTCCTGCTGTTTTCGTCCTTATTTCTTTTTGCTTCTTATTTATTATTGGTTATTTTCCCCTTCACAGTTTTAATCGTTATGATGTATGTTTATAATCAGGACACCAATTTTGGTCAAATTGGACATACCCAGGAAAAAACAGGGACAAAAGTAAGGAAATAATAAATGAAATAAGCAAAATCACTAATGCCTTATTTATGCAAAACAAACATTTTACACATAAACAAACTATGATTAAAGATTCTGAAGCGTTCTACTGAAAGTGTGAGACTCACGCGGATCTGAGTTGGCCTTCCTGCCTTCCAGCTCAGAGAAGACCCGCGGAGAGCAGGACACACGATTGAGTACGCTGCATTTGAAGTCTGCCCCGGCAGGAGGTCCGCAGATGATTATGGGAATCGCTGGGTTGTGTCTAGTGTTGAAAAAAAATGAGAGAAATGATGTCAGTCCAGGAGCAATTGAACAGATAAAGATGAATCGCTATGAATCGACATGAATGCTATGTCTCCTCGACTGAATCTTCAACACATTTTTCAACACATGAGAAACAGTATGAAAACTCAGAGTTTCTGTGTGTGTGAGAAAGAGAGAGAGAGAGAGAGAGAGAGAGTTCTAAAATGATATAATTTCCCCAGGTTTTATAAAGATCTTTGCCAAGCAATTACTGGGTGAAAATCTTTAACCGAGTCTCTCTTAAAAATTACTTGCACATAAAGTATGCATATAATTCTACTAGCGAATAAGTTAGTAATTGAGCCTCTAAACCTTCCCTTTTAGAGAGCACATTTCACACAAGTACAATGGTGTTGTACAGCAAAATGTGGAGGGGGGGGGGGGTGAATGAACAAGACTCAGTCTTCACGCCTTTGATAAGGTATTAGAGGGGAAGAGGAAGTTGAATTTCCACAGATTAACGTCTCAAAGCGACAAAATGACCAATAACCCTCTTGTTCTCCGTGCCTGAATCAAGTGTGCCAAGAGTCCTTCTGTTTCAGAAGAGTTGGCCCTTAGCACTGTTCATTAGGAGGGAAACATTCGCAAAGAGCCACGGTTCTAATTATGGTACGCCAAATGTGCAGGAAGCCTCGGACTGGCACAGTCGAACTCTGGATCACACAAATTAGTCTTAGAGAGACTTTTATGGCAGCACTATTAATATATCACATGTAATATTAGGTCAAAGACCTACATACTTAAACACAGATCATTTATAGTGCGCAGTGGTGTAAGAGCCGAGAGGCGTGAGCGTCTGCGTGCAGCTGCCTGCCGCGATGTGTGAGGGTCTGTCAGGCCTCTTGTACAAGGAGCTCTCTGTACGTATTCATGCACCAGCTAAGATGCAGTCTGCAGTTTGGGACTGTAATGAGATTGTATCTGTGACTCACGAATGGGCCAGTGACAATGTGGGTCTAGGACAGCACACGCACGCACGCGCGCGTGCGCACACACACACACACATACACAGTCACACACAATCACGCATGCGCTCACAGCACTCCAAAAACACTTTCAGACTGTGCCTTACTGACAGACATAGCTACAATGCTACACCAAAGTGTCACCGAAACTTATCGTCTATGCTAATAATACACATAATGTATATATATATATGATAAATATATGTACAAAATAATTAAATAGTGAAACAACAGTTTTTACTATATCCTGCACCACCCTATCACTGCTACATAACATGCTAAAATTCATCAAAAGTTCTTTGATTGTTTTCTATATTAGTGACGTGTCCACCGGTGATGTAGCATTTACCCCTACTCAGCAATACACTGAATATAGTCATATACTGTTTTCCATACAGTTCTGTTTATTTTTCAGTTCCTTTAATTTTTAATGCAATATGAAGACATGTAATTACTGTTAAGAGCATTAAGAGTGATCTTAAGTATAATTTGCAGTTCGTGAACTGTTTTTAAAAATTACACTTAATATAATTAAGTTCTGTCATTAGGCTTAATCCCCAGAGGCCACGTGTGAATGCTTGCCTTAAAAGAATCACATATAGAGTGAAGGGGGAGAGGTACATATGTGTCCGTCCTTGGGAGAGCTTGGAGTTCTGCACAACGCTTCCGTCTGCTGTAATTATCTGAGCTTTGAATATGAGTAGCAACAGTGTTAAGTCCATGAAATAGCTTCCTCTCTGTGAAGAATAATCACACACACACACAAACCATTCAAATATCAGTAACAGTATAAATGGACAATGTCTGCCAGTGAAGGTGAGACAGGTTACAGGTTTACCTGTAGCATTTGAGCTAATGCCTCGCCTCTGCGATAATCTCGACATACTGTAAGGGGGAAATGTGCATTTGAGAAGTGGAAACGACACAAAAGTGAAGCATGTACGCCTTGGTTGTTCACGTCACGAGCTCCCGTGATTAAAATCTTAAAGACCCGGATGTCCGGATACGTCACGGACCGGGTCAGCGTCCCACACCACAAACAAACAAAAACTGTTTTTCATCGCCAAACGACCTGCTACGTCCGTGGTTAACCCGTGATATCAGGTCTCACCCCGCCGGCGACCCTCAACTCTGTACGGTCAGCGGTGGTGACTGAGCGGCTGTCACCGGCGCCCGGGAGCGCGCCCGCGCGCGCCCGCGTCTGTGTCAGCGGAGGTAATCAGACGTGAGCGCGCCGGTGGCGAGAGGGGGATCTGTGTCAGGATAACTGACCGCTAATGTAAGCAGATACGATTATACCTCTACTGACATGCTGCTGTGCGCTCACAATTACACTCCCCTGGAAACGCATAATGACTGATGTTCCTGGTCCCCAGCTGGGGCCCTACAGTCAAAGCCATGATCAGGCATTCTAATCAGCCTTTAGCCGCACACACACACACACACACACACACACAGCGCGCGCGCGAGCGAGCGTGCACACGCTGCGCATTTAAATCTCTGTTTGTGCATATCAAAGGCTCCACAAAACACACTGGCAAAACACATAATCACCTATCTCCTCCGGTAGGTGCGACGCCAAAGCGCGTATTTAATTTGAGTGCGCGCATGTGTGTGTGCGCGCACGTGCAAGACAGAAAGAGAGCGAGTGCTAATAGATTCTGAGACAAGGTGAACATAACCTTATTCTCTGGTGTTTGAGGACGGAAGAAGTCCCTGTATTTTTAGCATTTTTCGTAGACATACATGCACCATGAGTAGAACAGTGTTGAGGTCTAGTCCTCCAGGTATGGTAGAAGGGAATGTTGTGTCTTTAGAGTGAAATGTGGTTAAACAGTCGAAGATGAACTGGAAGACCAATGACACATTCACCCCAGACTGCATTAAACAGTATGAAAACACACAGCAGGGAAAGGTAAATTAAGAACAGGGAGGTACCTCTGTCTTTATGTTCATCACACACACACACACACACACATTCCCCTGCTGCTACAGTGTCATTGCAGCCTCATGACACCGTGCACTAGCATCAAGTGCTAGCCTGTCGCTCAGGGGGTCAATACCAGTCTATTAGATTCACTACTGCACAAACAGCCCTGCATTAACATTATTCATCCATTATTTAGGCACAGGTGCAACTGTATCTTCTCCTGGTCGTGGTAATTTGTAGTACGTGAACTGCATGATGAAATGTCTTCCAGATAGCCTGTGTGACATTCATAAACCCAACAGTATGTGTGTGTCTTAGACGTTATGGACAGTGCTACTCTCAGCGAAAACAGAAAAGCCAAATTCACCGGTTCTTGAGAGACACACACATGCAGGCTTCTCCTCTGTGGGGTGTAGTGACGTCCCAGTAGAGAAGGTTTGTGCGTAATTTGGTTTGTTGTGTATTCTGGGTTCCTCTCCTGGCAGTCACAGTAACCACCTGCTCACGGGTCTCTCTCCTCCGGCCAGACCAACAGCTGGCCTCTCTTCTGACACTGCGATTGGCTAATCCCTGCTGGTCATCTCTGTTCTCTCTCTCTC
The DNA here is from genome assembly GCF_052324685.1 of Brachyhypopomus gauderio. NCBI lineage: Eukaryota > Metazoa > Chordata > Actinopteri > Gymnotiformes > Hypopomidae > Brachyhypopomus > Brachyhypopomus gauderio. The sequence goes on along the minus strand of NC_135218.1, from coordinate 23,976,717 downwards.
TCTCTCTCTCTCTCTCTCTCTCTCTCTCTCTCTCTCTCTCTCTCTCTCTCTCACCAACTGCCCGACATTGAACTGTCTCTGTCTGAAAGTGCCAGGTCTGAATCTCCTTTTCCGTACACACACACACACACACACACACACACACACACACACACACACACACACACACACACACACACACACACACACACACTGTCCTTTCCCTGGCTGCAGAATTCCAGAACCAGCATATGGACTATGTACATAATTTAACGAGGTCAAAAGACTTGCACAGAGCTTGGAGTCTGACACCGCTGAACTAGGAAAGGACAGGGTGTGTGTGTGCGTGTGCGTGTGTGTGTGTGTGTGTGTGTACAGAAAATGAGATTCAGACCTGGCACTTTTCAGACCTGACACGGCTGAACTAGGGCAAGTCGTCAGTAGGGCAGGCAGGGGGGACACAGTCCACTTTGCTGACCGCAATTCCAAGAAATTCACACTACAGAACTTTATTAAATCAAACTGGAATATTACAAATGCATCCAGCATGTAGCTTCTTATTCCCGTGTGACTAATGTTTATGGACTTAAATCGTCTGTCTTGTAGAAACAGACTCGGGGAGCTGATAACAGCACAGTACGTGGATGTCGTAATCGTCCTGGAACATATACGGTGATGCGGTGTGAGTGGAGCCGGTTGCTGTGTGTGTGCTGTGAAGGCTTGTGCTCGCTGGCTTCCTCAGCCCCGTGTGTGGTGGTGATTCAGCCGTGTGGTCTAGCAGGGAGCGCGAGTGATGGCTGTTTTTACATGGGAAGATTTAAAGAGCACCAGAAGAGCTGTGTCTCAGTGTTCATGTTGGAGACCACCGTGCTGAGCCAACGGCAACATGAGCTCACTTCTTACTGAGACTGGGAGTTTGAGGAGGGGGAAGAGAGAGAGAGAGAGAGAGAGAGAGAGAGGGAGTGGGGGGCAGAGAGGGAGAGAAAGAGAGAGAGAGAGAGAGAGAGAGAGAGAGAGAGAGAGAGAGAGAGAGAGAGAGAGAGAGAGTTGGGGAGGGACATGGAGCAGTGTGTGGCAGAAAATGTGAGTCCTGTAGAAAATGTGTAAATCTGACTGAGCTGTATGCAGTGAATCATCAGAGAGGAACGACTCCAAACATACCACTGATCCAGCCAGTGGTCACACACACACACACACACACACACACACACACACACACACACACACACACACACACACACACATGCGCACACACACACACACACAATACCAAACAATACCACACAAACAGAAGCAGAGCAAAGCAACAAAGGAACACAAGCTTCTGAACTCTTTGTTAACGGGGCCTCCTCCAGAGGTATGGAGTCTGCTCCCAGTGTGTGTGGGCTCACCTGGGCGGGCTGAGGACCTCTGAAGCGTGATGCTGATACATCAGGCTGCTCCTCACACTCAGAAAGGAGAATCTGTTGCATTTTCAGGGAGTACTTAAAAAAAGAATGTTGAAAGGCACATGGAAATTTCAGAGTGCTCCAGAGAGATCCAGAGTGCTCCGAAATGCTCCAGAGTGCCCCAGAGTGCTCCAGAGTGCTCCGGAATGCTCCAGAGAGCTCCAGAGTGCTCCAGAGTGCTCCGGAATGCTCCAGAGTGCTCCAGAGAGCTCCAGAGTGCTCCAGAGCGATGGGTGGATGATGTCACTTCAGCTGGCACCTCTACAGACGGTGAAAAGCTGGAACTCTCTGGCTTAAAACACAAATGAATGAATGCTTTGGGTGGAGGAAGCACGATGACACTGTAGCTGTGAGACGGAGCGCTGGTTCTGAGCGCGTGAGCTCTCCCCTGTGACCAAACTCATCGCACAAATGAAATCATCGTATCTGTGTCTCATCTTCTGGCCTCAGGTTTCATTTATTATTATTATTATTATTATTATTATTATTGGCCTCTCAGGTAGGCGTGTCCTGACAGAAATAGGTGAACACGGTGGGGATGTGTCATGTGGGCGTGGTTTGGGCCGTGGCCCCGCCTTCATTGGCCTCTTCAACTCTGTACATTCATATGCTGTGTGAAGGAGGGAAGATTGCGAGGCCACTTCCTCTTTCAACACCCAGAATTCAGCTGTTCATTCGAGGAAGCCCTCCTCACAGGTCTGTAGATCTGACACACACACTGTTCATACGAGGAAGCCCTCCTCACAGGTCTGTAGATCTGACACACACACTGTTCATACGAGGAAGCCCTCCTCACAGGTCTGTAGATCTGACACACACACTGTTCATACGAGGAAGCCCTCCTCACAGGTCTGTAGATCTGACACACACACTGTTCATACGAGGAAGCCCTCCTCACAGGTCTGTAGACCTGACACACACACTGTTCATACGAGGAAGCCCTCCTCACAGGTCTGTAGATCTGAGACACACACTGTTCATACGAGGAAGCCCTCCTCACAGGTCTGTAGATCTGAGACACACACTGTTCATACGAGGAAGCCCTCCTCACAGGTCTGTAGATCTGACACACACACTGTTCATACGAGGAAGCCCTCCTCACAGGTCTGTAGATCTGACACACACACTGTTCATACGAGGAAGCCCTCCTCACAGGTCTGTAGATCTGACACACACACTGTTCATACGAGGAAGCCCTCCTCACAGGTCTGTAGATCTGACACACACACTGTTCATACGAGGAAGCCCTCCTCACAGGTCTGTAGATCTGACACACACACTGTTCATACGAGGAAGCCCTCCTCACAGGTCTGTAGATCTGACACACACACTGTTCATACGAGGAAGCCCTCCTCACAGGTCTGTAGATCTGAGACACACACTGTTCATACGAGGAAGCCCTCCTCACAGGTCTGTAGATCTGACACACACACTGTTCATACGAGGAAGCCCTCCTCACAGGTCTGTAGATCTGACACACACACTGTTCATACGAGGAAGCCCTCCTCACAGGTCTGTAGATCTGACACACACACTGTTCATACGAGGAAGCCCTCCTCACAGGTCTGTAGATCTGACACACACACTGTTCATACGAGGAAGCCCTCCTCACAGGTCTGTAGATCTGACACACACACTGTTCATACGAGGAAGCCCTCCTCACAGGTCTGTAGATCTGAGACACACACTGTTCATATGAGGAAGCCCTCCTCACAGGTCTGTAGATCTGACACACACACTGTTCATATGAGGAAGCCCTCCTCACAGGTCTGTAGATCTGAGACACACACTGCTGCTGTCCTCACACACACCTCAATGTCCCTGTTTTTATCAGTCTAGGATTTTATACAGATTGACAACTTACACTAATGTACACCTCTGAAAAAATCACATGGAATATAATTATCTGCAAATTATGGGATTAAAATAAAATAAGGTTCCTCTAAAAGATGTTAATGTATATACAAATACACTGCTTTCCAAAAAGTGTTACATACAGCTCACTAAAAGCAGTCTTTAACTAACAACTCACTAATATCAGTCTCTAACTAACAGCTCACTAATATCAGTCTCTAACTAACAGCTCACTAATATCAGTCTCTAACAGATCACAAATATCAGTCTCTAACAGCTCACTAATATCAGTCTCTAACAGCTCACTAAAAGCAGTCTCTAAATAACAGCTCACGAATATCAGTCTCTAACTAACAGCTCACTAATATCAGTCTCTAAAAAATCACTAAAAGCAGTCTCTAACAGCTCACTAATATCAGTCTCTAACAGCTCACTAAGAGCAGTCTCTAACTAAAAATGTAAAATGTAAATGTGCCGTATTTTGTCAATTGTGATTTTTACACCGCACTAACAACTCACTAAGAGCAGTCTCTAACAACTCACTAAGAGCATTCTCTAACTAACAGCTCACTAAGAGCAGTCTCTAACTAACAACTCACTAAGAGCAGTCTCTAACTAAGAACTCACTAAGAGCAGTCTCTAACTAACAACTCACTAAGAGCAGTCTCTAACTAACAACTCACTAAGAGCAGTCTCTAACAGCTCACTAAGAGCAGTCTCTAACTAACAACTCACTAAGAGCAGTCTTGTGGTCACACTAAGCAGGAGCTGCAGATAAGGTTGTATGGCGTAAAGTTTCAGCAATAATGGTACAT